>NW_015112758.1:104561-154702 GCF_001443285.1 Poecilia latipinna | reverse complement strand
ATATTTTGTGTATATTTTATTCAAATTGTGTGCTTTATCCACAGGACCTGTTTTGTCCCTATTCTCAAGAATCACTGGTATAACTTCACTGGATCAAAGTATTCACAGTTCCAGTATCAGATTAATTTTTGTTACCAAAGGAACTTCATGCATAACTTGCACTAAGCTTCTGGCCTGGTTCTGTTAGACATTTTGTTTCTGTTGCTACATTCCCTTCAGGCGCCCAGTTAGTTAGAAATGCTGCCAAATGCTATAATGTGAGTTTTCCTCTCCCTCCTGACGGGTCATATGAGCGAGCTGAGCCGTGATCTGACGGTGTTTCTGCACTCACAGGTGGAGTGGCCCTTCCCCGCCCATCTGGATTTGTACCAGATCGTCAGGCCGTCCTCCAGCAGGCGGAAATGACGCTGCTTCTTCCAGGAACGGGACTTGACCTTCCTCAGAGTCGAGCCCGCCATCATCAGCTTGACGTGCGGATCGTCCTGGACGTCTGAGGGGAATTATTGACATAATCAGGACAAAAACTACAAACCATGGAACACTTAGAAACATCAATTTTTCAAAACCGATCTATGGTTTTGTATCCACCTGAATGCGCCCCTGGATCCAACCCACAATAATAGTGCCATAGCTAACTGTTAGCAAAACAAGCTAGCAGTTAGCTTGTTTTGCTAACAGTTAGCATAACCGTTTGCTATGCTAACATTTCTCTGCATTTTGTGCTTTAAATCACTGAAGGTTTACACTAGTCCATTTGAAAGATGCAATGAGATAAAAGGTATCAGAACAAGCAGCTTTTATTTTTTATCAGGGTGGAGATGTTTGATAAGAAACATCTCTTTCTCTTTCAATGTCACATGCTGTTTTTATTTTGTTTTTTAATTATGTAAAGCTTTGCTGCTGAAATGTGCTATACAAATAAAATTTGATTGATTAATCTGAGTTTTCTATTTTTAGGGAAAAAAATTCAGTCCAAAATTGGAAATTTCAAATTCTAATAAAAATTTGAACCCACAATTTAAACTTTAACCAAAATATTTCCAAGAGATTTTCTCTTTTGTTTTTATGACAAACAGAAAACATCCTAAAATTCCTCCTGCATCACTGCTTTATGTCTGTCAGGATGCTGATTGGTAAAAACCTGGTATTCACTGAGGTTCTGGTTGTTATGACAACCTTTAGGTCAAAGTTCAGGATTTTGACTCGGTGTCATTAAACCGGAAAGTCTTCAGTTTGAGGAGGTCAAAGACTCACATGAACCTTCAGCCTCCATCTTTATCTCTGGAACATGAGTGGGAATATTTTCCTGTAAAAGAAACAGATGTTGGTGAATTTCTCTGGTCTGAAAGTCCAAACTAAACATGTTAGAAAAGAATCGCATTCAGTCAGATTCTCTGAAGGGTTTTCAGACTTTCTTAGGATTTTCTCTGGACTTCACAGCTCAGCTCAGACTTTGTTTTTGTCCAGCAGGCTGGTGCCGATTCTCTTCCCAGCGAACGGGTTTGTTGAAATAAATCATCTCCTCCCTGCTGCTGCAGGAATTTGTGGGGACGGTGTGAAGAAAGCAGCGGGACGCTGGGCTTTTATTTGTTCGCTGGACAAACGGCATTTAACAGCATGGGAGTGTTTCTGAATCTTATCTGGAAGCAGAGAGGCCAGCTCAGTGCTGACGAGGAGGAATCAGAACCGGCCCGGACCGGAACGACTTCCCTCTGATTTATAGGCTGTGATGCAGATCCAGACGTTTTGATCGAAAAGGAAAAAGTCTTTGCTTCTGTTTTGACTTTTCCTCTCAAAGAAACTTAATCCCTTTTTTCAATTATTTAATTTCTTAAGAGGAAGTAAAGCCGCACAGACCCGGTCCAGTAGGAAAAGGTAACTGCTTGAGAATTTGTTGAAAACTGGCAGTGAGAGTTTTCACTGCAGAAGATGTCTGACCCACTCTGCTGGGCAGATTTGGTTCAATTCAGTTCTACTGCAGGGCTTCCCAGCGTAAACTGCATCCACATCACAGTCTTGACCAGATTTATGTCCAAACTTTGACTAGGACACTCCAAAACCTTCAGAGATAAAATGCTGGTCAGATCCTCTCCTTCAGTTAAAATTATGGTTCCAATAGTTACAGAGACTTCCAGGCCCCAGATCACCACACTGCCACCACCGAGCTTCACTGTAGCTGCTGTTAGTGTTTCTCCAGATGTGAGGCTCTTCTGTTGTTGAATTTCTTTTAGTCTGGGGCGACGTGTTGCCTCAGGTTCTGTCTAAGTGATTTCTAGATTCTGATTGTACTTTTCTGTTAAAACAACTAAACCTGAGCGACTAACAGCCTCTTCTTCTCCTGTGAAGAATCACTTTCTACCTGTTGGCCTCGGCTCAAATCAAAGCGTTTGCACTTGCAGCTGGAATCTGACAGCTGATTGTAGGAGCAGATGATGAATGAATTAATTTGTGAATGGGTGAATGGTCAGTGAGAGGTTTATATTTCTTGGTGAAGGCAGGGGTTCCACAGTTTTTGATGGCTGAATGGAACCAGGTGCTGCCAACAGGCGTTTAGTGGAATCATTAAAAAACATATGTTTTTGGCTTCACTGGTCACTGATGAGATGCAAAGGAAATAAACGGATGACCTGCTCAACGATCAGACACGGCTTTGACTTTAATTTATCTGACCAGGTAACAGTCAGCGGGTCGACCTGGTGAACCACCAGCAGTGGGTTGAAGCTTTGGGTTGAAGCTTTGGGTTTGGCCTCCACGACGTCAAAAAACTGGTAGAAAGACTAAACTAAATAACGCTGTTTAAAGAAAAGGATCCAAGATTTAATCCAAAATGGCTTGACAACAGTCTCTTGATAGGTACATTAAAATAAGATCCATGAATCCTGAATGATTTTATTGCAAGTCAAGGAAAAAGAAAAACATGAAACATGGTTTAAAGCCAAAATAATGGTCACTGATAAATTTATTGAAAAGGTAGATTAAATCAAAAACAGTAAAGATGAAGATGCTGATAGTTGGAATAAAGCCATTTATATAGTTTTGCTGATGTCAGTACAGACGGTTATGGCGCTGCAAGCAGAGATCATATTCACTTTGCTTTCTTATTGGGCAAGGCCGCAGTCACGCCTGCAGCTGCGACGATCCGACGACTGGAACGTCCAGCTGCAGCCTGAGCTGCCAGAGCGGACGCGATGCTACAGGCAGAGCTGCAGCTGGAGGAACCGGACAGACGGTCCATCAGTTCTGAATCGACTATCAGGATAAACGTTTCCATACGTTTGTGGCAAATCGAATCTGCACCATAAGAGACATTTCAAGCCCTCCCAGTGGAGGCAAGTTGGTTCCAACAGCAACCCAGCTGATTCTGCACTGAGGGGAACGAAAGGGACCAGTTTCCTTACAAACCACAGCTGGATTGTAAGTTTTCTTTGGAAGTCTGAGGGATTCTGGCCAGGAAATCCTGTTGATGAAAAGATGGACTCCAGTGATCCAGAGCTCAAAAGGAGGTTCTGGTGAACTCCACTGCTGCTGATTCAATTAAGGCCACTGATTGTTACAGAATGGAGGAAACTTAAGATGTCCTGGTTTCTCAGGCTGAAAACACATTTGCTGCAGCTCAGTCCACAGGCAAATCGTGTGAAGGACCCTGATCTGGATGATGGGCTACTGGAACGACAAAAACCCTAAAGCCCAAAGATCTGTTGGGAGCTGAGTTGACCATCTTACGCTATTATCAGCAGCAAAAGTTCGAAAGCAACATTTCCTCCTTGCTGTGTACAACAGGAACAGTAAGCAGACAAAGTTCCAGCTACAAACCGGATCTGATTTTGGATAACGGGCTGCTGAGAGATGGAGGAAGGTAAAGCAAGGGAGCAACGTCACAGAGGAAAAACATCTTATTCTCCCCAAAGCTCAGCACATCTCCAGGCTCATCCGCAATACACTGAGAGGTGGCAAACCTGCTGGAGGCAGATGCCTGCATCACTGCCGCACATGGTTGGTGCTGCCAACAGGCGTTTGGTGGAATCATTGCATAAAATCTGTTTTTTGGCTTCACTGGTCACTGATGAGATGCAAAGAAAGTAAAAGGGTGACCTGCACAGTGACCACAGACGGCTCTGACTTTAACCCATCTGACCAGGTAACAGTCAGCGCGTCGACCCGGTGAACCACCAGCCTGACCTCTACGCTGCTGCCTGCTGATAAACCGACCCGGAAAGCAAAAGCTTTCTCAGGTTGCCGTGCAATAACTATCTCTTCCTTTCATTGTCTGTCTGCTCCGGCTTCCTTCAGCAAACTGTTTGAGTTTTAGTTGCATCTCAACCCAGAGAGGAGCTGGTAACAGTGATGCATACTTTCCACAGAGCATCGCCACGTTTGCTTGTACCATCAGAGCTGGAAGCTCCTGCAGCGTGGCAGCATCTTCCCAGCAGCCACTTCATCAGGGAGTTCACTGATCACACACACACACACACACACACACACACACACACACACACACACACACACGTGACTCAGCGCCATGAGGACCAGCAGCATCTGATGGCTCTCTCAAGCTTTCTGGGGTTTTATGCAGCTCAGGAATGCTGAACCCCAGTCAGAGCTAGAGCTGTAATCCTGGATTTCCTTAATGCATCTATGTCAGGAATGTGAAACTCCAGCAGGATTTTCAGAGTAAATTAGAAGCAGAAGCAGAAACAAAGTTTTCATGCATGTGCAGCTCAGAGAAGCCAGAGTGACTCAGGGAAACGGCAGCTTGATGCTTACCTGAGGGATGTGCTCCTCGGATCAGAGCGACTCCAGGAGAGACCGAGGCTTTAAAAACTGGGAGGACTGGAGGGGAAGTGAGTCCCAGTCTGACTCCTCCCTTCCCTTTCCTCCAGTCCTGCTGCTGCTGGGTGTGAGAAACCTGATTCCCCAGCGGCTCTGCAGCGCTCCCTCCCTCCTCCAGCTCCGCCTCGTCCCGCTGCCTTCCTGCCCGGCCACTCCCTCCTCTCACATCAGCGCCGCGCTGCAGGACTTTCAGCTTCCTGATTATTGGGAACAGTTGCCATTAAACCATGCATGAGAACAATAACCTCCATTAGAGGCTCACTCTCAGTTCCTCTGATTGTAGAGAGGGAGGAGATCTTCTTGATAAAACTGCATTTAAATCTAATCAAACCAAACAGTGACTAGAGGACAGAGTCCTGATCTCCGGCTGCAAAGCTTCACATTTTCCTCCCAGTAAACCCAGTTCTCCAGATCACACAGGTTCATACGACGCATCAGAAATCTTCTGGAAAAACTTGAAAAGTCGAAAAATTTTTACTTTTTATGATTTTTCTAGAAAATTTGAGATTAGTCTCTAAATGTCAGACTTTTTTTTGGTCAGGAATCTGACAATCTGCTTTTCCCCTCATGTGTAACAGCCTCAATATGCCGTTGTACCAAGGAGATGATGTCATCAATAAACGGTAACACTTTATGAATGTTTGTTGTCGTCATTCTGCAAATAATGGCATTTTTAATTCAAAGTTGCATTAAAAGTGTCATTATTTACTGAATGACATTACATAACAGTAATAAACATTCATTAATACTTCATGTTTGTGACATGGAGAAGTATAACTCATGTGAGTTTTAAATGCTGGTAAATAAAGGGTTAAACTGGTGAAGTGTTGAAGAACCGTCTCCCTCATCAGATGGAAACTCGGCCTGATCGCTCGGCTCCATTTGAGCCGCTGCAGCTTTTAAACTGCGGCTCGTCTCCCAGCGGGATGAGACTCAGGTGTTTTTCCTCCGTGATGCTTCCTGTCCATCCGTCCTGGTCTGTGGGGTTAATGGAGGAAATGAGCCTCATTAAGGCTGTGAGGCTCCAGAGCTGCAAACTACAACCAGGACTTTCCACCAAGTCTCTCATTACCTTCCCCAAAACATAAGACAAAACTGTTTTTAAAACCTGATGGCACATTTAGAGTTGACCTGTTTTTTGTTTTGATTTTTCAAGCCACTGGATTAAATTTGCATAAACGAATGACACTAAAAGTAACAGAAATAAACGTTCAGGTCTAGTTTTCTTGCCGTTTACGTAAAGATTAAAAATTTGAACATTGCAACAACATTAATGAGAATTTTGCTGCGATGCTAATTAGCAACACCAGGCACTTAAGGAGTAAAATGCTGTTCAATTTCAGTATTTATTCAGACTTTAGAATAGAAACAAAATGATTTTAAATAACTATCATTATGCTGTTTTATTGTCTTTTGAGCTCCTAGCTCTTTTTTTGCAACATGAAATCAGTTTTACAAATCAAATTTCAACACGTATTTTTGAGCAAATACTGGTTTTTATTTAGTCTTTTAAATAAATATATAAAAAAATAATTTTACTGTATAACTTACTAGACATCTTTCACTGACTATAAAAACATTTTATTGGAATATGTACTTACAATATATTTATATTTTTCTTTTATTAAGGCTAAGATGCATAATCAACATACATTCACATAATTTATTATTCTACAGTTATACCTACACTTATTGCTTGTTAATCATTTCCATTCCTTAGTTGCCTGAAGTCGCTAAATAGCTTCACACCTAAAATTTGAATAATTTTGGTTACATTTCTATTCTAATATATGCAGATGACATTAGTAAGTCTCAGTATATTTTTATTGCACAACGTAGCTCAAGCTTAAGATTTACGGACTTTATTGGCGAAATTGAATGTAGTGGAGACATGAACCATGCGCAGTTCACACTCCGACCACTAGATGGTACCAAAGGATTTCTCATGATATCCTTAGTATGAGAGGAGTGCGTCAACATTTCCCCTCCTGGCATCTGACTAACTTCATTAACAGATGAAGTCATAATTTCCTGAATATGTTGAAAAATGTTTATTTAGAAACACTCAGAGGCCAGGAAATCATCTCTGTACAAACAGCCAACCTGTCCAGAAGGACGCTGCATGACAGAAACTGCTGCCTACGAAACAGAACACAATTCACCCATCAGAAGTTGCATGAGCGTGTTGCTGGAGACGACGGGTTGCTAAGGGAAGTATCAGCAGCAAACGGGAACGTCAGCAGCAACTCAGAAGACCATCAGAGGGAAGTGATGTCATCACAAACCTCTGGTTGATCATCACATTCTCTCAGTTTTTGCAACGCTTCACCTGATGTAGTTCCTGTTTGTTCATTTAATCTGTGAAATGTCTCACCTAAACACTACTGCCAAACAGTTCAGAAAAAATATCGTCTCAGTAAAAGATGTATTCTTTGAAAATCTACCGTTTCTGAAATTCAAGAGTTCGCAATCCAAAAAAACCCTCTGTCTGTCCATGGTCGGTCCGCCGTGTGCGGCTCTGAGGACAGTCCTAGCACCAGGGTTGGTGGCTGCTGGAGGCCGGCCGGCCGGCCGGGGCGTCACTGCGGGGCGAGCGGGATGCCGCGGGCGTCCGTCACCTGGCCCTCCTGCAGGTTCTTGACGAGCTGAGCGAGCCAGCGCTTGGTGGTGGTGTCGTCCTTCAGAACCTGGGCGAAGGTGCTGTCCTTCAGCTGGTCCGGCAGACACTGACGCAGCGCCTCTCTGGCTCTGAGGAACCGACACGAAACCAGGAAGAAGAAAAAGGACTTTTGATGATGCAGAGCTAAAAATCAGGCAGATTCTCAAACTAAGAGTGAGACAATGTCACACGATGCTGCAAAAACAAACCAAAACAACAAAAAAACTGTTGCTTGTTTACATCTATTGACTAATAAGTAATATTGCTGCGAAATGTATTTATTGGAGGAAACTAGTGATGGGCCAGATGACACAGGAACCTCGGCACATGAGCCAAGCAAACAGGACGAACCCCCGTGTCGGTGTGCGTGTTCCTTTAAGGAAAACCATGTGACCGATGCAGTTCCTGTCGTTTGGATGTGAACGTTCCAAACTGTGTTGATGAGGGAGAAACTGTGGCGACACGTTTTGGGTTTTGTTGGATGGAAATACTTTGTGTTCTTTGGTTTTCGGCTCATATATGACTCACCGGCATGGATCCACAGAGGAAGAGGAAGTTTTCTCCATGTGGGATCATTTTGATCTCTTCACAAAAAGTGTTTATTATTCCAAAGTCATTTTTTTCTTTCAGATTATTCAAATTCCTTCCCATAGGATATTTGAGTTAGTTTACATAGATGAACTTTTATTGCATCGTAGGTGAAAAACGTTGGATTTTCAGGTTTTGTCTTACTGTAACCGGATCTCTTCCATGATGCTGAGGCGTCATCGTGATGAACCGGTTAACTCTCCCGTCTTTATCGAATTTGCCTGCAATGACTTTCTAAACCCAGCAGAGGTCACTAAGTGGCAAAGCAACACAGTTTGGGAAACGTGAGGCCTCATCACTAGAAGAAACATCCTCCAGTAGACTAAGAGTTTTGATGCCAATACTTTAAACGTGTCTTTTTCCACGACTTGTACGTATTAATGTCAAACATTGCTAATCTAAAGCTAAACTGGAGCGGATCAGAACTTCAGCTGCAGCTTTCTGGATGTTTTAGCGAAACAAACAGGAGAAACTAAAATCATGTTGCTGATCTTCGGTCCTGTTCCATCGGAGCGGCTGGTTCAGTTCCAGACGCTCTGATGGAGAAACCGACTATAAAACAGGAGAAGTTTGTCTGCAGAGAGGCAGCGAAACACGAACTGATCCAAAACCATCAGAACCACATGAGACCAGTGGAAACACGATGCTGAATCGGAGCTGGGTGGAGAGGCCGGTTGGGTTAAAGACCTTTTCCACCGTCATTCAGCCAGATCACGGTTTTCAGTTTCTACATGTCCACATGGGTTTGATTTCAGGTTCAGTCCATTTTCCTCTGGTAAAGCGTTGATCTGTTTGTTTGGACTCTGCGGCTGAAACATTTGAAACATGAACTCATATTTTCAGTTTCCTGGGGGAAACCTGAAGGTGTCGGATCGGTTTCCATCTACAACGGCTCAGAACTTCATCCAACTCGAAATGAACATTTTAAGAATGAACCGATACTAAAATCTGGGCCAGTACAATATTTGATACTAATAATAATCAATAATTGAAGATATTATATGTCTTTCCCCACCACTATTTTAAAAAATGACAAACATCACTCGGTACAAACGCAGACATATCGTGTCCTGAGAAATGTTTTGCACGTTCTTCAAATTTCTTTGTTTTGAAATGTCTGAAGCATTTTACTGCATCCTGCTCCTGACTGATACTAATCATGTTCTGCAAACAGGTGATGGGAAATGTGTCTGCATTAACGTCGGCAGGTGGAGGCCATTTTTCTAGACATGGGGAGCAGATGTAAAACTGGGCCGATGTTGGATATTTTAACAGAAGATTGGACACTTCTTTACATGTTATGTATGAAATCTGTGGGTTTTCTGCAGAAGGAGGTTCAGAAAGTAAAAGCAGAACCAAACAAAGATATTTGAGCAGCTTGGTGGAAACTTTCCATGAATAAAAACAATAATCGCTGCTCAACAGCGACTGAAGAGCCCAGCAGGGGGCGCTGGGCCAGCCGTCAATCCAAACCGCTGACGTATTCCACTGAGAAGCATACAGAGGAAATGTCCAGTACCAGAACCATACCAGTCAGAATCTTTAGAACAAACTGGGTTCCCTGCAGGAAACTGGTTTTAAGGTGGATTTTTTACTAGATATTATGTTAGAGGAGCAGAGAGAGAGGGAAAGATTCGGCTCACAAACTAAACCAGGGTTCCTCCATGTTACCTCCAACTGTTAGCAAAGCTCATCATTTAGCTATAAATACAAAAACTTCACAATAAAGTTCCTGCTGCTGGATGGATGGAGAAACAAACTATTTTACATGAAAATGATTTGAAAATATAAAAACTTTTCAATAATCTGTTTCCTTTTCCAAACTGGAAAATCTCTGGATTAAACTCAATGTTTCCAGGCTTTTAAAGACGCAGCTCAAAGCTTTCCTCTGCTGGGATTCATCAAATAAATCCTGAAATCTGATCCTCTAAACACCGAGCGGATCCGATTTAGTCGTTTTCGTCTCCAAACAGCAACAAAAACGTCAAGATGAGAAAATAAACGGCTGTTCCCGGCTGTATCTGGGAGTCAGAACGGCGCCCTCTAGTGGTGCCAACTCACCCCAAAAACTATAAACGCATCCTGAAATGATAGAAATGCTGAGTTTTCCTCCCGTCTACCTGAGGTTATCTGAGAGGCGCAGGTAGCAGCGGACGACGTGCTTCAGCAGTCGGGCCGACGGCTCCTTGGAGAGCTGCAGCACCATCTTCCCCTGAGGAGACAGAGAGCATGATGGGAACGCTGCAGCAGCGTGAACACCCAGGCCGAATCCGGCAGAGAAACCCACCAGAATCATGGCCACATGGGAGAAACGCTCGTAGGTCTGGCAGATGTAAGCCAGGCCGGTGTCGTCAAGCAGGATCTTCTGCAGGATGAAGGTCGCGACCTGAAGGGAAAACGGGAATTATGGGATAAAATCAGGAAAACTCAACTGAAAGAACATTTGAGTCTTTTTAAAGGTCAGTTTAGATTCTGAAATGAGGAAAATCATCCCAGGAGAACGTCTGGTTCTGCTGCTGCAGGTTTTACATAACAATAAAAACTGAAATCAGAGAAGTTTTAGATCTTTCTGAAAGATTTCGCTCGACATCAGGGAACATGAAGCATGATTTGGAACAAAATGTCCAAAAATAATTAAAAAATCATTTTAAAACAACCAGACAGAAAAATAACCAGAAGTTACTGAGGAGTTAAAAACGTTCCAAACATCGATCCGGCCTCAACGACATGATAAATGCTGATCAAACTGCCAGGGATCAGGTATAAAATATAATGAAAACAATAAAAAGTAGGATTGTGATGCTGGGAATGTTCAGTCTTTGTTGTAATAAATAAATCAAAATAAAAATAAGAAATAGGCTATAATGGACCATTCTTGCATTAGCTTGGTGTGGAGGGCTTCAGGCAGTTTAACTGCTGACAGTCGGGTCGACTCGGTTCTACCGGAACCAAAACTGCAACAAAACTGGGCTGGAGGAAACGCAGCTTTAGCTCGGTTTAATAAACGCTCCGACTCAAACGTTTCCAAATTCAAAAACGTTTGGGAACTTTTTTAAAACCTCACCGTTTTGGAGAGTTCGCTCCCTGACTCCATGATGCGCAGACACAGAGGGATGATTTCAGTCGTTAGGAGGAAGTTAATCACTTCCTGTTCGTCTGTTTTCACCAAAGCTCCTATAAAACAAACATTTAATGATCTGCTTGTAAACACTGACGTAAACCAGCGGAGCTCCTGACGAGACGCACCGATGACTCCCAGGCTGGTGAGGCGCAGGTACTCGAAGGGCCGCGTTTTGCTGACTGTGTGCAGGAACGGATACAGGAAGAGGGGAATGTGAGCCGCCAGGAACGCCGACCTGATGGTGGGAAATGTTTCGACCTTTGAATTTCAGAAATATTTGAGCTTAATCTAAAAATTAGATTCTTTTCCAGCTCATTTTTTAAACTTTTCAGAATGTCTGTTTTTCTGTAGAACATTTCTGAGGTTGAGGAGCAGAAACTGAACCCGGTTTGGGTTTTACCGCGTCTCAGGGTGCGAGGCGACGCACTGCAGCAGCGCCAGCGCATTGCACACCCTGTTGGACTGGTGAGCGGTGAGGGTGGGGGGGTTGATGGACGGGTAGATGTTCACTATTTCCTGCAACCAGAGAGAGAAATCAGCCAGAGTCGTGACCGGAACCGGGCCGGAGCGGACCGAGGCTCTGACCTGCAGCAGCGCGGCGATGGTGCCGAAGGAGTGCCAGAGCATGGGGGCCAGGTCCGGCACCGACTCCCGCTTCTTGCTCAGCTCCAGCAGAGCGTTCTCCCTGGTC
This sequence comes from Poecilia latipinna, assembly GCF_001443285.1. Classification (NCBI taxonomy): domain Eukaryota; kingdom Metazoa; phylum Chordata; class Actinopteri; order Cyprinodontiformes; family Poeciliidae; genus Poecilia; species Poecilia latipinna. The sequence goes on along the minus strand of NW_015112758.1, from coordinate 142,813 downwards.
TCCGGGCTGGACAGCTCATTGATCCACTGGTAGATCTTCTCCCGGTCCACCTGGGCCAGCGCCGTGACGTTGGTGACGGCCTGGAACCAAACAGAAACATTAACCGGATCGTCGTCGCCTCACACCCTCCTGTTCCAGTCCTCCATCAGAAGAGAATTTTGCTTGAATTAGGCAGCAAATTTAGCAAGTCTTGAAAAGGGCAGGATTATTTTCTGTTTTCCAGGCCCATACTGCCACTCACAGCACAATCAAGTAACCATGTAAATTCAGTTGCTATAAAAACTCTTTTAAGTCGAATATGACTTAAAAGAAATTGGGTCTCTGTCTCTTTAAAAACTTCTGCTGTTTATGAAGCTCCGCCTCCAGGAAGTCGTCCCAACATGGCTCCTCTATTAACCCTTTATTGTTTTTAACAGCGTTGCTCTGAGCAGCAGCTCCTATAATGGGCTCAGCTGTCAGCTAATTGCTGCTGGCTAGTCTGAAGGAGCTGAGTGGGGGAGGAGCTTTGCCTGGAAGGCGGAGGTAGGTCCAACCAGGTTTTTTGCATAGCTGAATGGTTGCCATGGAGATTAAATGATTTCTCAAACATGCATTAAAAATTAAGGTAACACTCCAGGTATGTTTTTGAAGAGGGAATAACATGATAACATGATGTAAAGCTTAAAAAAGTTTATTTTACATAATACTCCCCTTTACTACAAGTAAGCAAAAGCTAAAATATTAATACAAAATTATTGGAAACAAAAGAAAACTCCTGAATAAATTGAAGTTTTAGTCTTTTCCATTTATTTCTCATTAAAAAAAGAACTCAACCATTTTATCCACTGATTTCATTTTAGGAATGATGGTTTCATTCATTCACTGCTACGAATGTTGTCACTGTAGTGCTCAGTCTCCATCAGGCCCACAGCACATAAATTCAGATTTGAATAAAAGTTCTTACTGTTTCTGCAGCTTTTGTTGTTGACAGATCCACTTAGTTTGTGCTGCTGAAGCTGCCATTCACTAGACATCCATGAAGGTAACTTATTAAACTCAATCAACCAAATTTTATTCCAGATACAGCAAAGGTTTCTATCTCTGCTTGTTTAATCACATTTTACAGTTGGTTAATTAATAAACTGGCTTGTTTTTTGTAATGAATCTGTCACTGAACGGACCACCAGTGGTACACGGACCACAGCTTGAGAACCATGGCTAAGAGTCCTCCACTTTTATAGAAACCTTTCTCTTTACTTCTTTGTTTTGATCTCTTAGAAGCAGTTTTAACCAAGTGTCCATTTCTTCTTCTCTTCCAAAGTCTAACCACTCCTAATTGGGCCTGACAAAGATCGTCTTTGGAACAAGATCCTGTAACACCAACTAATCTGCGTTTCTTTCTGAAACTGGTTCAAAACAGTTAAGTGAAAATGAGTAAAACCTTCAAAAACTACTCACTAACTTTTATATGATTAGAACAACGTGTTATTGCCAATTATCGCCTAGTTCAATTAAAACCGACCCGAATTACCTGAAGCATTAATCGTTATTTTAAAATGAAAAATAAAATGTGGAGCTACGATTCCATCAGATGGTGTAAATCAGTCATAAAACAAGCATCGAGTTGTTTCCTAACAAAATGTGTAAAATAGGTCCAATCAGTGTTTATAATGATGCTAATCCACCAGAATTAGTTTGTTGGAGTAAAACAGCGAGTTAAAACCCGCTCGTGTTAAACACTCACCGCTCCCGTCGTCAGCATTCTCCGGACCTCTCCCTGTTTTCCAGTTATTACTCTGAAACTCTGCGTATCAGCTAAACAATCAAACTCTAAACTTTTCACTTGTATCTATTTAAAACACGATATGCACTTTTAAACTGCCTGCGCCTCGTTCAGTAAACACAATCTTTCTGTTTTTGTTCAGCAATGGAAGCTAACGAGATGCGGACGTGACAAATATCGCGAGAGGAAAGAATAGCCCCGTTCTCGAGTTGTGGATGTGTTGATCGTGACCGATCCGTCTCAAAACGCTGGTTCATTGACAAACGTATGTGCAACTCCACTTCACTGCTGCGAACCGTTTCTCTCTTATTTCAGACATCATTTGACAGCAAGGCCAAACCAGAAATGTTTAAAAGTGGAAAGTAAGAGGAGTTGCAGTTGTAAATAAGTTGCATAAATTATGTACAGGTGGAAATGTGTGACAGTTAAATGACTTTGCACCTGGTTGAAGGCGCAGCAATCCACATTTTGTAGTAAGCTCTGCTTCAGGGGCAATAAAGGCATTCTATGCTACTCCTCAAGACGGGTCTAAATTACATTAAAATTGGCCAGTTGATTGATCAAAAATGATTTCCTTGAATTGGGTTAGTATTTAACTTATTGATGTCATAAGCTTCCATATGACCTTGGGCTGGCGCTGCACTGTTGCCTTGTTTTGTTAGTAAACTCTTTTTCTTAATAATAAAAGGAATAATAAGAAAACTTCAACAAAAAAACAATTTTTATTTACATGGATTCCGAGTCTTTTATAAAGCTAGGAAACTTTCACAAACGGACGTATTTTTCTCTCTTTATTATTGTATGCCACGTTATTTTGTACAAATGTTCAAACTGTTTAATTAAAACATTAAGAAATTCATACCACATGAAGCGAAATGACATGGATCCCGGAAGAGAGCCGAAAGTCCCATCACCATCTCCTTTCCGTTGTAAACGTTCACATTCCCGCCATCATCGCGCGTTGCTGCGAAGCGTCGCGTTCACTGTCAACAAGAGACCCACCGGAGAGCAAGTGAATGCCGGCGAAACTAACTTTCTGTTCCCGGAGGACAACCCACAAACACCGAACCACATTCTGCGCGTCCGAAGGCGCGTGCTCCGCCGTCTTCAGGTAAAGAACCGACGAGTTAATGACGCCGTGACTCTGTTTCCATCACCAAGTTACAAGCAGTAATTAGCCACTCAGCTAGCGGCTGCTGCTAGCAGCTCTGCTAATGTCGGCCTCCTCCATCCATTCAGCGCCCGCGGAGAATAAGACGGAGCTCCCTGCCTCCCAGACGTTTAACTGGGCTTGGCTGTTCTTCCCGGGGCTCATCCGGACCGGAACCTCTGTGTTCTGTTCTGTCAGAATAATTCACGTCGTCGCCATCAAACGCAGCGGCAGAGAGTTGTCGATGTTAGCTGAAGCGAACCGCAGGCTAAACTGATGATGGACAAACAGAAAAAAGGAGGAATTTTCTCATCTTTTTGGGAGATTGGATCTCCTCTGAGGATAAGATTTTTGGGTGTAACCTCTTGGATTGGTTCCGGTCGACATGGGCTTTGTTGTCATTGAATAAAGCAGAGAGCTGCTGCTAGAACCTTAAGTTTAACGCTGGGTTATTGGACATACAGCGCTATCCCTGATTCCAAAGGAAATGAAATGCTGTCTTCCATATCTGTTGTTGCATGAAAGCTTAAGAAGCATCTAACTGAAGAGTGCTATATAACAGCCCCCAGACTGGCATGGCATGCTAACACTCAGCATACGGGCATTACAGACGATATTTACCATGTTACCAACTATTACTGCTGTTCATAACTTCGTCTCCATGCTAACACAAACCTTCCTCTGCTTCTAGGAATCTTCTGGCGGTGAGCTGTTGGGACAATAAGCCATGGCAGCCTTGGTGCCCAAACTCTCCAGTGGTGGTACAGTAAAGATCCGGTTCAACAGCATGGACCTGGGCACCACCAAGTGGAAAGAGGGAACGTTTGAGATCCTGGAGAAGGACAACAAAGTCAGCCTGAGCTTGAGATACAGCAGCGGTGGAGCAGCCAGGACCTTCCAGGTAGACGGCAGGAACCTGGTCACTCTGCAGCCAACTGCAGGGTTTATTTTATTTACATTTATTCTTATAAATGATGTATTAATATTTATATTTTTGACATTTGGTTGTATTATTTTTTAGTTATGTTTTTACTGTAAATGTATTTTTCTTTTATATTTTTCCTTCATTAAATTTTTATTTATTCGTTTTATTTTTATTTATTCACATTTTTTGTTTTATTCATTCACTTATTTTTATCTGTTTTTAATTTATTTTTAGATATTTGTTCCTATTTATTTTTAATTTTATTTTACTTATCCATGTAATTAATTTTTATACTATTTTTAATGTATTTTGTGTGTTTTTCTATTTGTTTTCATCTATTTTCATTAATTTTTGCACTAATTTGACTGAAGTGAATTTATTTTGCTGCCTGCAGCTGAATCAGAACGTGAAGAGCTTTACCCAGAACCTGAACCGGATCATGCTGACCCTGAAGGACAACAGCGTCATCACCCTGGATAAAATGCCCGCCCAGCTGGTTCAGAGGACCAAGGAGTACCTGGAGAAACTGAAGCCAGGAAAATCGGGTAATTGCCATGCCGCTCATCCAGTCAGATCTGGAAAAACTTCAATCAAAATGTTTTAAATTGAACTCAGAATTATGGCAGAAAATCATAAAATTACAAAAAGTCACAAAGTTAATGCTGTTCTTGAATTGCTTACAGGTAAAAATGTTTGTTTTTAGTTGTAAACATTGTTTACTGTGCCTGCAGGTGCAGTTTCTACCAGCAGGTGGCAGAGTTTCTCCATTTATTATTGTTCAACCAGTTTTAAGTTGGGTTTCTTCTTCTGGAGTTAATTATAACATTTTCTAAACAAATGATTTATTAAGATGTTTTAATAAAAAATTCAAGTTGATATTAAACTAAACTTGTTTTTATTAAGAGTAAAATCCAGCTAGGCAAGTTGAATAGGGAGAAAAATAAATAAATGATGGAAATATCTGTTTGTAATGCGAGCAGCTGTGCTTCCTGTCGTCCCTCAGTCTTGAAATCGTCCCATGGAAGTGCCAACTTCGGCGTGCTCGGCAACCGGCCCATGAAGAACGAGAACAGCCCGTCTGGGGACAGACAGGTGAGCATCGGTGTTTACCTGAGCGCCGAGCTCAGTCAGAGAGACGAAGGCTGAACGTTTGACTCAAACACTCAGACCACGCCGAGGCGGCAGAGCGCCGACGGCCGGGACGACTCCACCCCTCGGAAACCTCTGAGCAGCCCGAGCAGAGCGGCCTCCACGCCGACACGCAGCGGACTCTCTGAAAACAGGTGGGGGAGGGGCGCCAGCGTCCCTTTGTAAACCCGGCCGTGTTCAGGTCAGTTTGGTGCAGCTTGTTGTTGTTTCCTGTTTCAGGGGGGAGAAGAGGAAGAGGCTGCTGAACTCTGAAGGCGACCTAACGGAGGATTACCCCAAGGAGAACGACTCCTCCAGGTGAGAGCTGCTGCTGCGTTGATGTTTTACCAACAGAAAGCAAACAAAAACACTTTATCACTTGTGATTTCAGCAACAACAAGGCCACTTCGGACCCGTCCAGGAAGTTTCTGCTGAGCTGCAAAGATAAACTGAAGCAGACGGAGGAGAACCGGAGCTCAGGTTGGCTCCGCCCCCAACGCCTCACCACTGTTTAAACCGCCGCGCTGTGAGGACCGTCACGTTAATGATGACGCCTCACATGTGTTTGACGGTCTGGAAATGAGGACTGCAGCTTGTGATTATTATTCTGAAGATCAATTGAATAAAACCATGTTCTGTAACCACCTCAGGTTACTCCACACATTAAAGACACATAAAAGATTAATCAACTTTTTCTTTTCCAAATAAGGGAGTAACAACAAATCTTTTGACTTTTTTTCAAAGTGCCTTTTTCTTTTATCTTTTTTTAAGTGACAAATCTAGACTTTTTTTTTCTTACTCAAAAAACGACCAGCAACAAATCTAGTAACCTGTTTTTTTTTTTTTTATTCAATAACGTGACTAGCGACTAGTGATTTATTTTTTATTTATTTTGAAAGCAACTTTGTGTTTTTGTCTTTTTTCTTTTTAAAAGGTGAATATTGATAAATCTCGCGATGTTTTTTCAAATAAGTATCAAATCCTGTGACTTTTTAAACCAGCAGCTGCTTTAAAAGCCCCGGTGTTCAGCTGTGTTGCTCCTCTGGCTTCCTGTTTACCTCCATCTTTCCTCCTCTCCTCCGTCTGCAGCCCCGCTGGGCTCCGCTCCTCTTCAGCCGACATCGTTCTACGGCAGCCGATCTGGAACCAAAGACTACGGCCAGAGCCACTCGTTCCTGGACAGGTGAGTTCCTCTCAGGTGAGGCGATTCGGCTCACCGCCAGCGGAGAGCGTGACGTTTATTGACGGTCCTCAGGGCCTCCGGCGCCGCTCAGACCTCCACCACCAAGAGAAGCCTGATGCTGCCCAACCACTCCACTCCCTTTAAGAAAGTCCGTCCGTCTCTGGATTACGGCTGGAACAAGCAGAGACCGTCCAGCCTGGCGCTGCCGCAGCCGCCCCTGCAGGGGTGAGGCACCCTGCCGTTCTGGAGCAAACTGAAACGAGCGTCAGCCTGACCCAACGCCAAAATAACCGTGACTTTCTGCAGGTTCTCCAACCTGGGCAACACGTGCTACATGAACGCCATCCTGCAGTCGCTGTTCAGCCTCCCCTCGTTCTCCAACGACATGCTGAAGCAGAGCATCACCTGGAAGAAGGTTCCTGTCAACGCCTTGCTCAGGTGAGGCTCGCCGCCACCCGCTGGCCGCTTCACTTTGACCCGATCTCTGACGCCACGCGTCCGTCTGCAGGCGCTTCGCCCACCTGATGGTGAAGAAGGATGTGGCCTGTCCAGAAACCAAGAAGGACCTGCTGAGGAAGGTGAAGAACGCCATCTCCTCCACGGCTGAACGCTTCTCTGGAAACGTGCAGAATGTAAGACTTCCTGCTTCCTTTCTGTGGCGTTAACAAGTTCCTGCAGAGACTTTAACTAGACCCACACCGAGGAATAAGCTGAATGAACCGGAATCTAAAAGATCCAAAGGTCCTCTAGTGGAGGTCAGGCTCACCTGCCCATCAATCCAGACTGTTTTTAAACCATTTTATCTCTGATTTTTAGAAAGTTTAAAAAACATCTTTGACCATCAAGTGAACATGAAGGTCCAGAAACAAGACGACTCACTGGAAACGAAGCATAAGAAGTTCTAGAAGCGTTAATTCGTTGTTTTTTTTTCTAATGTGAGCAAATTTTAAAGTTCAAGTTACAGAGATTAAGAGGCGGAGCTTCATAAGTTGCCATGGTGACAGAACCAGCTTCATGTTGGTAAAAACAATTTCAAACTGAACCTGAAGTTGCCCCTAAACCACTAATGCTGCTTCAGTTCAACTCAAAAATACTTGATTAAATGTGTAGTTGTTGTTGATGCTGTGGAGTGGAAGGATCTCCAGTAGCAGCCAGTGTTGCAGCAAATCTGAAGAATCCTCTGACTAAAGATTGTTGCTGTATGTCTCATGACCATCATGATATCCACGCAGCAGAGACGAAACTCCACAGTAGCATGTTCTACCTGACATCAGCTGATAGCTAGCTCTGCTAATCCACCTCTTTTGCTTTTGCTGGTCCTCTGAAAGGCTCAGTTTTAGTCCAACTCCAGTGTGTTTGCTTAGAAAGTCTGGTTTGTTTGGGGAGGTGTGAACTCTGGATTCAGTCTGGCTGAACGGACTAGAGAGCAGGGCATTCTGGGTAAATCCAACCAAAACAAACGTGCTAGCCTAGCGCTAGCAGGAGAAATGACTCGTGGTCTTTAGCCAAAGACTAAAGAAAAATCCTCCAACCGCTAAAATCAAATGACACTCTGTTTTTGTTGGTGAAGAAGGAAGTTGCACAGTGGCTTCAGAGGTTTTTGTGTGGTTTCCTTCAGTGGTTGTTGGTGCAGCGCCCCCACAGGCCAGGAGGGGAACAGGTTGGTTTGACTCAGAGCAGAGAGAAAGAAATAATCAAACCGAGTCTAATGGACTACCAGGTGGTTCAGGGATAATTTGAGGGTTTGGAAATGTTAATCAGCTGCTCCCAGTTTTAAAACCAATACATTGTTGCCATGGTTGCGGAATAATTGTCCAAACGATTCAACCAGAAAATGAGCAAACGTGACCTGCAGCTGTCCCTGTTGGTCAGGACGCTCACGAGTTCCTGAGTCAGTGTTTGGATCAGCTGAAGGACGACGTAGAGAAGATGAACAAAAGCCTGGCGATCGACACGGCTGCTTCCTCTTCCTCTTCGGTGACGTGTGACAACCCTCCGGAGGCGGTGGCGACACCCGGCGACGAGGCCGACACCTCCCGCATCTACACCTGCCCCGTGGCCGTCAACATGGAGTTCGAGGTGCAGCACACCATCACCTGCAAATGGTGAGACCTCTTCCTCTTCCTGCTCCTCTTCCTGCTCCTCTTCCTGCTCCTCTTCCCGCTGCTCCTCTTCCCGCTGCTCCTCTTCCCGCTGCTCCTCTTCCCGCTCCTCTTCCCGCTGCTCCTCTTCCCGCTCCTCTTCCTGCTCCTCTTCCCGCTCTTCCTCTTCCCGCTCCTCTTCCCGCTCCTCCTCCCCCTCCTCCTCTTCCCGCTCCTCCTCTTCCCGCTCCTCCTCTTCCCGCTCCTCCTCTTCCTCCTAGTTTCTGCATTAGCCAGCCGGTTCTGAGGCTGTGATGCTTGTTGTTGGTGTTGCAGCTGCGGTGAGGTGGTGAACAAACGCGAACAGTTCAACGACCTTTCCATCGACCTGCCGCGCAGGAAGAAAACGCTGCCGCTGCGCTCCATCCAGGACTCCCTGGACCTCTTCTTCAGGGTCAGTCCTCCTCCTCTTCCTCATCTCTTTAGCTAAACATGCTAGCTATCATGTTAGCTTTGACCCACCGTAACGTCTGCTGGGTGCTCTGTTTGTTTCCAGATGGAGGAGATTGAATATTCGTGTGAAAAGTGCAGCGGGAAATCTGCAACGGTTACTCACAAGTTCAGCAAACTGCCCAGGTACCACAGAATCCAGAACCGGCGATGTGTATTACTGGACCGGATGTCATGTGACTGCTGTATGCACATGTTGCTATGCACTGAATCACACAACGAATCTGAAAAAGGGACGCCATGTTTTACGATTGTCAGCACTACAGAAACTAGATAACAAGGCTCAATGTGTAACTTTTAACAGGTCAGTAAAAAGATTAAATTAGCTAATCAACCAGCGCTGTGTTCAGATGATCACTTATTGATCACAAAACAAACATCAACCCTGAAAACATAAAACTAACAGTCTGAGTGTTCTGATCTTTGTGGGAAATGTTTGCATGTTTTTTTGGTGTTTGATACATTTCAACGTAATTTCTTCTCTGTCGGCTTGTGGAGCTGTTGTCAGTCGGTTGCCATGGTAACAGGTGTGTAGTAGTGGCGGCTGCTGGTGTGCATCACTAGCTATAGTAGCTAACGGGCGCTAGCTGCAGCGGCTAACGGGTGCTAGCTGCAGCGGCTAACGGGCGCTAGCTGCAGCGGCTAACGGGCGCTAGCTGCAGCGGCTAACGGGCGGGGTCCTGTCCAGTGATGTATCGCTGTCTGACCCGGCCCAGTGAAGGAGCTGAACAGAACCATCTGACCGTGTCTTCCTCTCAGAGTCCTCATCCTCCACCTGAAGAGGTACAGCTTCAACGCCCAGCTGTCCCTGAACAGCAAGCTGGGCCAGCAGGTTCTGATCCCGCGGTACCTGACACTGCTGTCCCACTGCACCGACGGAACCCGGCCCCCCGTCAGCCTGAGCTGGACCCCCCAACCCGCCACGTACGGCCCGCTGCACGCCGCTTCACCTCCACTTCCTGTTTCACCAGCTGATGATGTTTCTGCTCCGTTCCTAAAGGTCCAGAACCCTGAAAACGTCGCAGTCGATCAACTCCTCCACGACTCCTCAGAGGTGAGTTTCACCAGAACCAGAACCAGAACCTGAGGTCCAGGGATGTACTAACTTATCTCAGGATTTCAAAGGGTTAAAACTGATTTAGTGATTCCTCAGGAAATCAGATTATTACATCAACCAATAAAACAAAGTGGCTCTACAGAGCAGAACCTCCAGGTTCCTGGTCTGCTGATGAAGGTTCTGTTTCTTTTCAGAATCTGGTATCTTGATTTTTACCTTCATCGTTAAACTTTGGACCTCTGAGCACCAGCCCGGTTCTGGTTCTACTACTATACTAGAACACTTTCTGAATATTCTAGTTTTCTGATTCACTGGATTTTGACTTTCCATTCTCTGTTCTCTATAATCATTAAAATTATATCAAATAAGTGTTTGGAATGTTTCACTTCATGTGTGATTGAGTTTGGCTGCTGAAGCGATGAGTTTTAAAGGTTTCTGTGATGTTTGTGCAGGAGGGTTGGAGGGAAATCCTCCAGCTGCAGCTCCGTCCTGCTGGACTCGGACTACGAAGACGAACCCACCAGGAAGGTGAACGTGAGCCGCAGGCGGCGCCTGAGCGTCTGCCTGCCTGAAGAGGACGACCGTCCAGAGGAGGTCAGGTCCAGCTCGGCGCTGCTCGTCTCGCCCTCTTCGTCTGGTCGTGTCGTTTTGAAGTTTGATGTATTTTCAGAAGCCGGCAGCGGCGGCGATGGATTCCACAGAATTCGGTGGCATAAATGATGACGAGATGTTAGCCGCCGTGCTGGAGATGAGCCGAGAGGAAGCCGGGCTTCCTGCCGCGGCGCCGCTGGAGGACGAGCCGACCAGCAGCCCTGATACCGGGTTCGGAGACTCGGACGTTCACGACCTGGCTTATCACACGGAGCTGCTGGAAACGGACAGCAAGCAGCCTGCAGGTGGCGCTAGCTTTAATGCAGCAGGTTCTGCTTTAAAGGGGCAGCATCATGTAAAATCCACGTTTTGATCTTTCCATCATGTTCTATTTTTCTCTTATCACAAACAAACCTGGAGAGTTGCTTTGATTCTTTAACGTATGTTTGAGAAAGTTTTTAATCTCCATGACAACCGTTGATCTAGGCAAAACGCCTGGGTGGCCATAGCCCCGCCCTCGAGGCGCAGCTCCTCCCCCTCTCAACTCCTTCAGACTAGCCAGCAGCAATTAGCAAACAGCTGGTGGATTTGCTCAAAGCAGAATTTGTTTTAAGTCGTGTTTGATAAGAACATCATTTTTATTCAACTCATTTCAACACGGTTAGTTGATTGTGCTTTGAAACGGCAACATGCGCCTGGAAAACATCAAACTGCCCCTTTAAAGAGCCAAGTCAGTCTGATGATGTCATTCAGTGTCAAACCAGTAAGAAACGAACTGGAGTAAAAGTTGTTTTTGGCCCAGACCAGCAGAACTTCACCCTGACATGTTTGGGTTTGTCTCTGCATATTCTGGTGCCGTTCAGACGTCCTGGACTCTCTGGATCTGACCATGGATGAGAACAAGGAGAACCAGACCCCGGAGGGCGTGCAGCCGCAGGGCGAGCTGGACTGGGTCCAGCAGTACAACCTGGACCAGGAGCGGGAGGAGCAGGAGCTGCAGCAGGCGCTGGCCCAGAGCCTGCAGGAACACGTAAGACCAGAACCGCCGCCCGACTCGGGCTGGACCCCAACAGCACAAAACGCTGTGCAGCAAAACTTTTCCTTTGTGCCGCTGTCAATAAATAAATATGAATAAATATTAAAGACGTTACAGAGATCGTCGGTGTCTTCAAAGCAGAAGCAGCACAAACAAAAAGATTTGCTGCCTTCTTCAAGTCTAACAAAAACAGTTTTGTTAGACTTGAAGAATTTGGGGGTCAGCTTCACTCAGGTGACCCGCCTGGTGCCGGTTCTGACCCGCTCTGAACCCGGCCGTTCTCCTGCAGGAAGCCCAGGAGATGAGGGAAGACGACGACCTGAAGAGAGCCACTGAGCTCAGCCTCCAAGGTAGGCAGAGCGTCTGTCCACCTGTCCGCCTGTCCGCTGCGCTCAGAGGAACTGCAGCGTTTCTGTCGCCCTACAGAGTTCAACAACTCGCTGCCGGAGCTGCTGGGTTCGGACGACGACTCCGGGAACGAGGACGTCCTGGACATGGAGTACACTGAAGCCGAGGCGGAGACGCTGAAGAGGAACGCCGAGGTAACGGGCGTCCGGCCGTCCTGGAAATCTGCCTGAAATCTGAAATACTGAGCGTTTCGTCTCCGATCCGCAGGCCGGAGAGCTGGCCAACTCCTACAGACTCATCAGCGTCGTCAGCCACATCGGGAGCAGCTCTTCCTCTGGTGCGCTCCTCTTCCTCCTCCTCCTCCCTGTTTTCACCGCTGCTCCTCTATTAAAGCCGGTTCTGATCTCATCCCAGGACATTACATCAGCGACGTCTACGACATGAAGAAGCAGTCGTGGTTGACCTACAACGACCTGGACGTGTCGCGCACGCAGGAGGCCGCCGTCCAGCGGGACCGCGACCGCAGCGGATACATCTTCTTCTACATGCACAAGTGGGTTTCCAGTCCACCGGGTCAGTGGGCCCCTTTATCTGCTGGAGGAATGCACATTGTATTAAAAACAATCTTTGATATTTAAAGCATTTTGATAACATCTGAAGGTCACAGTGACCTGATAGTGGTGTAAAACCTGCTGCCCCTTTAACAGCGGGCAAAACGTTTAGTTTAAATTCACCAAACTTAATTACTCAAAGTGAGAAATTTGGAAAACATAAAAGTCATGTGAAGATAACAGGTTGAGAAACTGAAAACGGTCCAAAGGCTTCAGAACCCTGGAGTCCAGCTGGACCGGGGCCTGGAGTCCAGCTGGACCGGGACCTGGAGGCTCCGTCACCGACCCAAACCCTCCAGCTGCTCCTCCGTCAGCCGGGCTGATCGGAGGCCGTCTGTCTGTTTCAGGGATGTTTTCGAGCAGCTGTCGGAGGTGGAGCGGTCCGGATCCAGCAGCGCCTCTGAAGCAGGAAGGAACGTCCTGCAGCCGCTCTGAGCTCTGCACATCCTGCTGGTTCCTGCTAGGTGGCGCTGTCCTCCGTTTGTTCCTCTACTCGGACGGCGAAGTGTCACGACTCAAACATTCAGCGGATCAAACTTTGCCTCCATGTCTGAGGCCATTTTGTTTTTTTCTTGTTTTTTGTTGTTGTCCTGGTTTCAGCAGAGCTGCTGGTTCTGGTTCTATGTTTGCAGATCTTTAGTTCTCTACTCAATAAAGAAATTCTATGTTTGAGTAAATCTGTGGCAGAGCTAGAGGCTTGCTGTGTTTAGCGGGTCCGTTTGGTGCAATACGTAGGTTCTGGCTCGGAGCGGCTGGGTCGGATGCTTTCCGTTGCTTTTGTGCTGCTTTGTGTTCAGTTCTGTCCGTTAGTTACTGAGCTCCTGAGTTGGACTCGGCATTACTGGGTTTTGAACTTGTGCCTCCTAAGAGAACTTTTCTAAACGTGTTTATGAGCTTTATTTTGACAGCTTTGTTTGGTTTTGGATGTTTGGACCTTCGTTTGTATAAAGCTAGCAGATGGTTCTGGTGTTTGCAGCGTAGCGGCCCGTCGGCCCAGGAGAAACTGTTGCTGTATTTATCTAGAGGAGAATCCTTGTTTATAGTTTTTAATCCACTGTAAAATGAAACAAGTCGGTCATAATTTACCCGCATAAGATGATTTCTTTTTAATATGATCAGTTTGGGCAGAGCTGAAGTCCAGCCGGACTTCCTGCCGCCTGAGTGAAACCTTGAGCGTCAAGAGGCTCAAATGTATTTATGCAGTGAGAGTGGGAAGCTTTTCTACCCTTCATACTCGACTGATTCTTCCTGAAAGCAGATTTTAATAAAATTATAGTCAAAACAAACTGGATTAGTTCTTTTTTTAAATAACTTTCAGTTTTTGTTTTGCTGTAAATGTCCTTCCAGCAGTCGGTGTTTTTACATAGAAACCATTAAACTTCAGCAGTGGGTTGAATTGGTGCAAAACATTCAGCGCGGCGCCGATCCGCGGCCGTCACGTTTCAGGGCTGAACGCCTTCATGAGCGGCTCAAGATGGCGGCCGGTCAGTCTGTTGTATTCGCTCAGGATGTATCGCTCCCTCTGCAGCATCTGCAACAAAACATTGATGACCTTCAGCAGGCGGATCCATGCATTTACTGGTAAAATGTTAAAATGGTTAAAACATTTTGGACATGAAACTTAAAAGATCCAGGAAAGAACAGATTCTTCACCTGAATGTTTCCGTCATGGATCACAGGAGGCAACACCTTCCTTAAACTGCTTCCTTTTCCTGACATTTCTCTGTTTTAGTTTCAAACCGTTATGGGTAACCATGGTAACTAGATATTGTTTTTACCATTCAGAGCAGCTCATTACCATTTCAAGAAACAGCTGAACTTTGACCCCAAACCCAGACGAGTTGAAAAGGATTCAGAGAGGAGGAGGACGTTGAGTCCATCTCTCCATCCCCTACTCCAGCATCTCTGCAACCAGACAGACTTTAAACATCTGCTGGTCTCATCCAGCGAGCCGTTAGCACGAGGCTTCAGTCAGAGGCCTCTTCACATTTGTTGCAAGACTGACTGCTACTGGAGATCCTTCCTGCCCCCTGCGTCATTCACAGCGACTTTGAAGATAAGTTATGACAATATTTAACTTCTTTTTGGAATAAAGTACTTTTGAATTGAACAAAAATGATATGGATCAAAGTTTGAATGCAACTCTGAGCTGAACAGAACCGTCTGTTCTGATCAGGAGTGATTATAGCGATCAATAAGGCTGGAAACAAAATGGCCGCCTGTCGGTGAAACCTGGCGTTGCGGTTAAAGCTGCGGACTCACCTCGGCCCATTCCTCCTCCGTCTCATGCCGGTAGCCCAGCAGGTGGCAGATACCGTGAGCAGTGACCGCCTGCAGGAGCAGCAGAGTATTGGTGTCTTACAGATAAAAGAAAAATGGCTGAGAACATTTCTAGATTCACTTCACATAATTACAAGGAAAAATATTTTCTGTCAAAATCTAAATGTGCAAGAAAAAATTTTCTCTGATCAACAGCTTAAATAGAATTATTTAACATGTCAGAAATTCAGAAGAAAAAAATTTGGAATTTCACTAAAATATAAATTTGTGCATTTGGAAAGGGAAACGCCAAAAGTCCTCTCGCATCTGGATATTTTCCAGTGTAGTTGGTAAATCCAGGCTGTTTTCCTGCAGCAGAGCCAAATCTTCCAGGTCCAGATTGACCTTTCACCTTGAACCGGATCCAGAAAACACCTGAGACTGAGAGGAGGAAGCTGCAGAAATCTGAACCCGAGAAATGTTCTGATCCAGGAGAAAAATCCGGATCTACGGCTTCCAGTTTGGAAAATATCCAGACGCTGGTCTCATAGATTTACCACTTCAGTCTTAAAGACTTCTGTTGTTTGTCGCAAATGTCTGACTTTATAAGCTCCATAAATTTGACAGAAAATTCCAGTTTTTTTCTTGTAAATATGGAAAATTATTTTCTCAGTTTATTGGTGTAAATTTGCTCTTAAATAATTTTTTCAGCAGTGAGAGCCTGTGATCAGCTGAACATATGAGTCAATAGAAAACACTGGTAACTCACAGTAAGAGTACCATGAAGGTCTAGTGATTCTTTTTGGCACTGATTCATCACAAACTCGACCCCCAGGAAGATGTCTCCCAGGTTCAGCTCATCTCTGTGCAGCGGACAGGGCAGCTTACCGGGCCTCAGGTCCTGGAAGAACAGAGATGGAAATAACTTCACCTGAAAGCTACGGAAAACCTTAACATGGCACTTGAGTTGGTTCGTCCTTTCATAATTTTGACTTTCAAAGACATGATTGACAGAAAATGTCACATCATTTCTCTAAGGAGTATTGCTGTGGTATCACATAATCGTAACTTTAAAAAAAAAGTCTTTAAAGCTAGAAATTATAACTTCTAGTAAGGCTTTTATATTTTATTTTAAGGCAGAAATGGGCTTCCATATGATGCAGATATGGAAATAAGATTTTTGTCTAGTTTTCCTACAGTGTGTTTCAACTCAGTATCATATTCTGTCAGCTCACAACCAAAAAATCTGAGGTTGCACAAAAAATACACTAATTTTTATGTATTTGTATTAAAGGGTTATACTTTGTGTTGTCATATTAGAATATGGCTGTGTGCCCCCGGGCCCCTCCTTTGGGAGCGCCACTGATTTCAGGCGCTATTTTTTTCTTTCAATCCCGTTAATTTAAGCTTCCATATCTCTGGAATAAAACACCGCACACACATTAACTTTCCCCTCTGTGGTCGCTAGAAGGTTCTGCCACTCTTGGTTCAACAAAGTTTGCGATACGACTTTGAGTTTTAAACACAGCGACTGTTTTAAGGTTTTAACGGCCGTTGCTGCTCCATCGTCCCTCTTTCCAGAAAATGCGGGAATCGGCAACCGAAGACTCCGCTTTTTTCGAAGTCTCACACAGGAAGTTAGCTAAAAATTTCAGAATAAAAACAAATCAAAATAAAAACTTTGGTTCTGTCATATATTATTGTTAATATAATTTTAAAGTTAATTCCAAATTAGATAGACTTTGTTTGACAGTAACTCCATCGGTAATATTACTGCTGTACATTTAACAGTCACATTAACAACTAACGGAATCGGTTACCTCATAAAACGGGAAGGACAGGACATCTGTCGGCGCGTTTTTCTTCCTGTAAAGGTTGTTGATCTGCTGAATCCTGCGGTTGTCCACGCAGATGATGCCCAGGTCGAACTTCTGGATGCCCAGGATGTGTCTCAGCGTGTCCACGTCCCTGCGCAGCCTGGCGCGGCGGAGAGGAACCACCTTCTGCAGGTTCCGCAGGACCACTCCCATTTTGAACCGAGTGGGAGATGGACGCGACGCGGAACCTCACGGCATGGACGAACCCGAACCGAGCCTTTAGCTGCTGATAGGAACTAACACTGAGCCTCTCAGTAAAGGAGGACAGCCTCATTCAGATTCAGTCATTCAGAACACAATTCAAGGTGACACCATGAAGCCGGTTCTGAAGTTGGCTTCTGACTTACAACTTCCGGTTTGACACTTGATTAAAGGGCTGGTTCAACATTTTCCTCAATTCAGAATCCAAATGCTGACAATATTTAGTCTTAAAATGCAATTCATTAAATGTAACAGTATTTTTACATTTAACGTTCCTTTGAGCTATACATGCCAACCTTTGCGCCACCTGGTAGTTAATTATCAGTTGAATTTGTTTGTATTTAAGTTTCATACGAGTCGTTAGAAGATACATTTGTTTACATTTAAGCTCTATATGAGCTGAGAGATTCGACTAATGATTAACTCCACACAGAGAGAGAGAAATGTAAAAATTGAAGATAAATAGAAGAAATACTCAAGAGAAACGATAGAGAAGAAGAGAGTAAGACCATCCATCCATTTTCTATCACCCTTGTCCAGTGGCGCAACTGCACATTATTCAGGTGGATGCGAAGACATAAATCGCCTCCCCCACGAGGCGAGGATACGTTAAGGGTGAAACTCGCGCTAGATTTACCTCATTATGTGCGTGAGGTGAAGGAGCGTAAGGCGCGCTGAAGTGTATGGGAATACATAATCGGCCCCCTCCAGACGGGGTTTTGGCGCCCCCTCTGGTGCTGCGCCCCTATGCGTTGCATGCGCTGCATACCCACTTTTTGTGCCACTGCCCTTGTCCCTAGTGCTGGTGCCTGAGAGTAAGACTGATGAGGATTATCCCCTCCTGACGTCAGCTCTGGAGGTCTTTCTAGTTTATAAGATTATTTTCTGTGATTAATCGTTAACAGTTAGCTATAAAGTACAATAATTAATTTTGATATGTTGTTGTCGTTTTCTTTCGCAGTTCTCACCGGTTGTCCACACCAGAATAAACCCTGTTTTATGGTCCTTAACTATGGAACCTTTTATTTTATTTTTTACACAATAAATGGTGGGTTTTAAACTTTAGCATTTGTATTTATCAGACCAGTAATGATGTTTTACCATGGTGTTGTAGATTGATCTAGTTCAGTTTGAATAAATTCAAGAATTTACATGGCAAATATTTTCAAGCAAAACAGGTCAAGAGGTAATAAAAGCAGTAAAGCTCTCATTTTTAAATGTTCACAAGTTAAAGGTTCAAATTGTATTTTGAGGAATCTGTGCCTAAAATGGCATAAAGTTCAGGTTTGACCCATCTAAATATTTTGGTTTTCATTATAAGACTTTAGGACTTCAGGCATAAAAAACATTTAAATTGCATATTTTTAAATGTTTGAGTACATTTATTAGATAATTCAATAAACTATTCTACAGAATCTTAGATTTCTACAGAAATTAGAATAAATTATACAAGATCTGACAGACTTCAGTAGTACAGAGTTAAAACTGATTTGCGTTGGTTATTATTTCCAAATGAGATTATGAATCTGAAGCAAACTTCAGAGTGATAAACTTGCTTACATGTTAAATAAAAATAACACAACAATTGTCTTCATTTTTTGATAGAAAGCACACACTGTTCACATTGTGGGACAATACAAATATTTCTGTTATATTCTATTCTTTGCTGTTTTAGCTCGAGAGTCACGGAACTGAGTATAGGGTTGTTCGGGACTAAAAACTTTGTCGGACCGAAGCCGGAAGTGTGAAGTTTTTTGAGCGGACCCTGAACGAAAACACAATAAACCCGAGTAAAATTATGGATCGTTTTTATTTCAAGCTTGTATATATTGGGTATATATGAAATGTAAGACTTTGTTTCGTATTTAGGTACCTGGAGTAGCGGGAGAAATGAACATCTGGGGCATTTTTTTATTGATTTTTGTGAGAGTTAGCCGATGCTAACTGCAGAGCTACAAACTGTTGTTCAGATCGGACCAGTTGGATCCGGTTACATCCCATAAAGTTGCTTATCTGTGCCATGAATCCGTTTGGAAGTCCGCAGGGAGGAGCTTTCCAGGCCCCCAGCAGCTCCATGAAGCCCAGTCTGTTCCAGGGCTTCGGGCAGCAGAATCCCAGCGGATCCCAAGGACAAAGTTTTCTCCACCCTCCTGCCTTCGGACAGCAGTCTGCTGCGCTTCAGCCTGCAGTGCAGAGCGGTTCCATTTTCGGACAACGATCTGTGGTGAACCAGCCTGCCCCTCAGGGTGGCTCCATCTTCGGGCAGCCGTCTGTTAGTCAGCCCGGAGGTCAGGGTGGTTACATCTTCGGACAGGCATCCAATCAGCCTGCAGCTCAGAGTAGGTCCATCTTCGGACAGTCATCAAATCAGTCTCCAGCTCAAGGTAATTCCATCTTCGGACAGCCATCAAATCAGTCTCCAGCTCAAGGTAATTCCATCTTCGGACAGCCATCAAATCAGTCTACAGCGCAAAGTGGTTCCATCTTCGGACAGTCATCTGCGGTGAATCAGCCATCAGCTCAGAGTGGGTCCGTTTTCGGACAGCTCTCTGTTGTTAATCAACCTTCAGGGCAGAGTGGTTCCATCTTCGGACAGGCATCCACGGTAAATCAGCCTTCGGCTCAAAATGGATCAATTTTCGGACAGACATCTGTTGTTAATCAGCCCGGCGCTCAGAGTGGTTCCATATTCGGACAGCCACTAGCAACAAATCAGCCTGCAGCTCAGGCTGGTTCTGTTTTCGGACAGCAGTCTGTTAATCAACCTGGAGCTCAGAGTGGTTCCATTTTCGGACAGCCCCCCCAGCCCCAGCCTCCTATGAGCAAGGCTCCAGCCTTTGGGCAGCCTCCTGTGGGAACCAGCAGCTCAGCTGCGGCTTTCGGACTCAACCAGAGCTCTGTGTTTGGACAGAGCCCCTCCTTCGTCCAGCCCTCTGCGTTCGGTCAGCATTCAGGTTTGGGAAAGGCCCCTCCTGCTTTCGGGAGCCCTCTCAAGCCGTCGGGCTCCACCGCCTCCAACCCCTCGTTTGTGCAGCCGGCCTCCAGCGTGTTCAGCGCTGCTCAGAATGTGAACCAGAACCGGGGCTTTGGGCCTCCAGAGTTCAGCTTCAAGCCGCCCAACGAGGCCGTGTTCAAACCCATCTTCAGCGGCAGCCCGGAGCCGTCTAGCAGCCGGGGCCCGGCCCCCTCCGGCCCCTCTACCGGCTTCTCCCTGCTGGCCGGAGCCAAGCCTCTGGTCTTCAGCTGCTTCCCCCAGCCGGCCGCACCCCCCGCCGGCCCAAACCCGCCATCAGGCGGTGGCAGCAGCGGCCCTCGGTTCTCCTTCACCAACCCGGCGGCCCCGCAGGGCCCCGGCTCCACGGCGGAGCCCACCACCCCGTCCTCCTTCAGCTTCACCTCCAGCTCCCTGCAGACCCAGCCCACGCTGTTCTCCTCGTTCAGCCGCCCCCCCGCCTTTGGCGACCCTAAACCCGAGTTGGGCCCTGAAGATAAGGAGGCCCCGGAGCCCAACGTGTTCGCTCGGATCAGCAAAGCAGCCAAGAGGAAGGATGATCCGGCCGCCAGTGGCCCCGAGAAGCCAGGCGGCGAGGACGACGCCCCCGCGCTGCCGGACGTCGACTCACCCCGACACCCCGCCAAGAGGCCGGTGGTGAGGGCCCGGGGCCCCGCAGGGGGCCTGTTTAGCCGGGCCCTGAGTGGGATTCGGAAGGAGCAGAGCAACCCGGTGAGGAGAGAGGCCCCGAAGGAGCCGCCGAGGCCCCCTGCCGCTCTGGGGGCCCCCGCTATGGGGCCAGCAGGTCTGGGGCCCCCTGCTGCGGGGCCAGCAGGTCTGGGGCCCCCTGCTGCGGGGCCCGCTGAGAGGCCGGCCCTGGAGGAGCCGGAGGAAGCTCAGGGAGAAGAACCGCCGGCGCTGAGCAGAGACTCTGCAGAGAAACCAGAAGATTCAGGTCAGAATATTAATATTTAATAAAAATGACAGAACGGATCAATATGTGATGGGAGGGATCAATACATGATGGGAGGGATCAATATGTCTGCCACAACACCACCAGGGTTTCCCCCAGGGCATCATAAGCCTGGCGGGCCACCAGGCTAAACATTACTTATTTATTTAAGTTTTTAAAAAATGTTTACTTTTTTTAAGACTTTGTAATTATCGGTGATTTCCTGTAAACTTCAAACATTTTTTTAGATCAAAAACACGACAGACTGATGGATGAATGAATGAATGAATGAATGAATGAACGAATGAACGAATGCCCTAGCGCCCAATGAGCAACAATACAAACAACATTATTATTATTATTATTATTATTATGTTATTTAGACAAAGATTAAACCACTCCTTTCTTTCTTTCTTTCTTTCTTTCTTTCTTTCTTTCTTTCTTTCTTTTTTTCTTTCTTTCTTTCTTTCTTTCTTTCTTTCTTTCTTTTTTTCTGCTCCTCTGTCTCCTCCTGGCTTTACCTCCTGTGGTCTAGTTAAAACAAAAATGTCTTCCTGTGGGATTAGTTACCGTCTCCCTCCTCTGCAGGCCCGCCTGACCCTTTGACCTCAGCCTCCGAGGCGTTGACCCCTGTGGGCCGTGGGCCCCGCAGGGACAGCGCGGACAGCCTGAGCGGAGTGTCTCCCAGCGATCTGACCACCATCATGGTCAGGAACGTCCCGCCAAGCCTCAACAAGAAGGATGTGATCCAGAAGCATTTCGCTCGTTTTGGGAAAGTCTGTAAAATCTTCTGCCGCCCCAACAAGAACCTGGCCGTGGTTCACTTCCACGACCACGTGAGTCGCTCTTCACTTCGTCTCCAGCTGCTTTTGTTTGACTCGAACATCTGGGGTCAGACGGTTTCATCCTCCTGGCATGAATGTGGAACCGGTTTTTAATTAGGACTGAAATGATTAATCGATTATTGAAATAATAATCTAGTCATTGATTAATTGTTAGCTGACTCTAAAAATGTCCAGCTTCTAAATGAAGCCAAAACAGGAAGTATAAACTCAGTCGTGTGCTGTTGATGTTCCTCAGACGCATCCTGTGCTACAGATCATCAGGCGTTCACTAAAGGGTTATGTTTTTATATTCTAGGAAATAAAATGTTTATTATTTAAGAGTTTAACTTTTTGATTAGTTGCATGTCTTATATATTTCTAATGTTGCATGAAAAAAGCTGAAATGGTTAAATAAAAACCTGCAGAATGTGCCAGTTATTTCTTCAGATTAATCATCAGAACAATTGATTAATCGATTACTCTGACGATTAGTCGATACAATAATCAGTTTGATAAATTGTAAGACTAATTTATTTAATAGAATAATTGATTAATCTGATGATTAATTGATCAAATAATTGATTTTTTTCTGGAGATTAATCTACTGACTAATTGATTAGTCTGATGATTAATCAATAGAAGAATCAATAGTTGTTACTCTTAATGATTTATTTTAAACCTTCTTTGTAAAGATCTAACTGGTTCTGTTGGGAGAGGGAACAGGAAGCTGCTCGGTGCTGCAGCCTGGTGGTGAAGACACGCCATGGCAGCCATGCAGCTCTTCTCTCATCCTGTTTTGTCTTCAAGGCTTCGGCTGCTAAAGCGAAGCGGGGAGGGAAGCATCTGCACCGACACGAGCTGCTGCTGCTCTGGCAGAAGAAGAAACAAAGTAAGCAGCTTATTGATCTGCCAACCAGAAGAACTACAGTGTTTAACAGCTTAAAGTCCATTTCATCATCCGTTTTGGTTTATATGTAGGTTGTTAAAATTCTTAAGTTTTTTGACATTAATTCATCCAGTCTGACTGAGGCAGGTCAGATTTACTCAACAAACTGTCTGTTAATTCATCCTTTTAACTTTGAGCTCAATTTCAACGATTTAAAATATTAACTTGATGGTTCGTTTTGATTGGAGGATGGATTGAGGTCATTCAGACATCAGGTTGTTGTTATTTATTTGAATAAAAGTCGGTTTATGGAGACATTTTGTCTCCTTCAGGTCCTGGAGACAAAGGCAGCAGAGCGGCAGCAGAACCGGACCGATCCGCAGCAGAAAGCCCCAACGTGGAGGAGCCGAAGCCGGGTTGTTCTCCTCTCAGACGGCCGGCCCTGATGCCTCCGGCGCAGGGCGGCCACGCCTCCTTCAGGCAGAGGTAGGTCCGTCTGAACGGATCAGAACCGGTTCTGTCCGGGTTCGGCTGCAGCTCTGCGTCTCGTCTCCTGCAGCTCTCCGGTGAGGAGGCCGTCTCCAGCCAAGCTGCTGCCGTTTGACTCGGAGCCCCAGAAGGAGAACGTGACCGAGTCCCAGGAGCGTCTCATCCCGTCCTCCCTGGTCCACCTGGTGGGACAGGCCGCCGAGACCGCCGAGGACAAGTACCGTCTCCTGGAGCAGAGAGACAAAGTCCTGCGTCAAGGTGAGGACGATGTCCGCCTGCTGCAGCTGCAGCTGCGTCTGAAAGCCTGACAGTCGGGTCCTGTTGTCCCTCAGGACGGCCCAAGAGGACAGACCTGGACCTGTCCAAGGCGTTTGTGGGGACGTGTCCTGACATGTGTCCAGAGAAGGAGAGGTACATGAGAGAGACACGGAACCAGCTCAGCGTGTACGAGGTGGTCCCGAACACGGAGGTGGTAAGAACCGGAACGTTCTGGAATATTTGAACCCACATCATGATGCTGCTCCTGCCGGCTTCTGATCCAGTCTGAACTGATCCAAATCGCTTCTGATCGTCTCTTGAAGATTCAGGAGATGCTTCAGTGAAGAACTTTGTCTCTTTCTCTTAAACATTTGTTTCCAGACTCAGCTAGTCGTGTTTAGCAATAGAAATGTTTGAGTTTGTTGAGTCCAGACGTGGAGGACCTTCCTGTGAAAACCTTCAACCAGAAGGAACTGGTCTGTCCTGTTCCTGCCAGGTGGATCATGCAGCTGCCATAAAGGAGTACAGCCGCTCCTCGGCCGACCAGGAGGAGCCTCTTCCTCACGAGCTGCGGCCCCTCCCGGTGCTCAGCATGACCATGGACTACCTGGTGACCCAGATCATGGACCGGGGTCCGGACAGCCACAGAGACTGGTACGACTTTGTGTGGAACCGAACCCGAGGCATTCGCAAGGTAAGCGTCAGAGCGCCGGCGTCCAGCAGGTTCCCCCGTTCGGTTTGACGTTCCTGCTTTGCTCAGGACATCACCCAGCAGCGGCTCTGCTGCCCCGCCACCGTGGCGCTGATCGAGAAGTGCACCAGGTTCCACGTTCACTGCGCCCACCACCTCTGCGAGCAGCACATGTCGTCCTTCGACGCTAAGATCAACAACGAGAACATGACCAAGTGCCTGCAGAGTCTGAAGGAAATGTACGCGGATCTGGCGACGCAGCAGACGTTCTGCCCCCTGGAGGCCGAGTTCCGCCAGTACAGCGTCCTGCTGAAGCTCAACGACGGCGACATCCTGCGGTCAGTCGCTCTGAATCGGCCTGCAGCCGATATTATAATCCACCACTCTGATGATTATGACTAATCAGTTATTCTGACATTTATTAGTTAACTGATTACTGTGATCATTATTCTGATGATTAAGTTTATTAAAATATTCTGCCGGGTTTTTATTGAACCCCTTCAGTGTTTTTTACACATTATTTGAAATACATGAACATTTCATTGCCTAGACAATAACAGGGCTCCTTTACTGAACGCTTGAACTTCTGAGTCAAAGATGGATCTGCAGCTAAAATCTTTCTAACCCGAGTAGAAAATATTTACAAAGGATTTTTATCTTAAATCCATAATGTTTATAGTCCAGAGTTGGTTTAACTGAAGCTGTGTTGTTTTTTCAGCAAATTGCCTCTTTTAGTGTTTGTTAATCGATTACTAATTTAATTGATGATTTAATTAATCATAATTTATCTGATTAATCGTTTGCTAAAACACATCGATCAGAACCAGCCCCAGCTTTCCACCCGTTCTGACTGACCGTCCAGGCTGGACGCCGTCGCTCCTCACGGCGTTTTGACCACTTCCTGTCGCCACAGGGAGGTGCAGCAGTTCCGCGACGAGGTCCGGAAATCTCCAGAGGTCAAGTTTGCGGTTCAAGCCTTCACGGCCGTCAGCAGCAACAACTTTGTGCGTTTCTTCAAGCTGGTGAAAGGAGCTTCCTACCTGTCCAGCTGCCTGCTGCACCGATACTTCAACCAGGTGGGAGCAACAGGAAACGCTGCTCTCATCACTTCCTGTTTGATTCTCTGACCAGAGGACGATCAGTCAGCGCTGATTTTTGGTTTTGAATGGTCCGACGTGTCCTGAACGGTTTAAACACTGGGCTGTGGTTCTGTTTGCAGGTCCGATCGAAGGCCCTGAAGGTTCTGATCACGGCTCACACCTTCGGCACGCGATCCACGCCGTTCCCCGTCGACGACATCGTCCGCATGTTGATGTTCCGCAGCGCGTCTGAAGCGACGGACTTCGTCCAGCAGTACGGCCTCAACGTCAATGACGGGTGAGGCGCTCTGACCTTCACAGAGGCGGCCCGGGTCGGCGGCCCGGCCGTCCGGGTCGGCGGGTCTCTGGGCGGTCAGTCTTTGATGGAGGAACGTTCTGTGCGGTTCTCCTCAGGCTGGTGGAGCTGAGTCGGATGGTCTTCCAGGAGCCGGAGCTCCCGCTGTCCCTGAAGAGGTCGGAGGTCATCCTGTCCAAGAAGGCGCCGCTGATCGGGGAGGTGGTGAACGGAGGTCCGGTCCCCGACCCGCCGCAGCACCGTCCCGTCTGCAGCTTCAACTCCCATAACAGATACAGAGGAGACGGCCAGCTGGCGGAGCCCGGCCTCGGATACGTTGACCCCCGAGGCGCCGGGCCGCAGACTGGTACTTCCTGCTCACTTCCTGCTCACTTCCTGCTCACTTCCTGGTTCTGATTCCCAATATCTCAGTCAGGCGGAAGGCTGACCTATGGAACTGATTCGCTTTTTAATTTTAGTTTCATAATTTGTCTGAGTGGAAGCGACGCACCGTTTGGTCCCATCGGCTCCTGATGACCTCCTGGTTCTGATGGACTTTTTCATGGCTCGTCTTTGACATTTAGTAGTTTTTTGTTTTTTTCCTCTTCAAATAAATGTGATTTTGGGACGAAACGGGAAAAATGTGAAAACCTTCAGAAGTTTTAGACGGTTTAATTTTTTAAGCGTTTTTTCTGTTGTCTCATTATCCATGAATAATTCTGCATTAACTGAATGTTGATGTTTCAGAACGGTGATCACATGAATGTTCTCTGGTTCCAGCTGACGGCGTTGAGGTTTCCTCCCCGCCGCCGATCGTCGTTCCCGACGCTCCGGCTGAGACCGGAGAGCCGTTCCCGCCGGCGGCTCCCGTCTTCCAGCCGATCGCTCCGCCTGAACCCGCCAGACCTCCGTCACCTCCACCCAAACCCCAGCCGCTCTACGGCGAGGAGGTGGGAGGCAGCCGGCAGACTCTGCCGTCCGCCATCTTGGTTCTGTGCTGACGTTCTGCTGCGTTGTGTTCCAGGACGTCCAGGCGGCGGCCGAGGCGCTGCTGGAGGAAGTGGTGGAGGCCGAAGTCAGAGCGCTCGCTGACGGAGGCGCCAGCTACGCCAGAGCAGCCCTGCGGTAAGCCAGCGCTCAGCTTTTGGTTCTGCGCGTCAGGCGGACACTCCGCTGACCCGTGATGGCGTTCACGCAGGGAGAGCGAGGCGCAGCTGGAGGTTCTGGTGCAGGAGGTGTTGGAGCAGATGATGACGGAGGTTTCAGCGTCAGAGATCCGGCTGGAGCAGGAGCGGCTTGCTGAGGAGCGACGCAGACTGGAGGAGGCCAGGTCGGTTCCCACAATGCACTGCAGGTCTCAACCCGACCTCCATCAGGACAGGGGGACCCTGCTCTCTACGTTTTCTGCTCTGTGTCCATGTTTCTGGTTCCTCTGCGTCTCAGGCGCCGGCAGGAGCGCGAAGCCTTCCTGGTTCAGTTCAGCTGCTCGCTCTGCTCAGAGGTCGTCCAGCAGGTCGTCGCCGAAGTCGTGAGGGAAACCGCCGCCGCCGAGATCCAGTAAGACTTCCTGAAGCCGTTCCAGAAGACGGTACAGCCCCGGTTTAGTTCAGGTTTCTAGGACATCTGAAGACCAGCGGTGGTGTTTTTCTGTCCCTTCATCTTTCCAGATGATCCTTCTTGGAGTTTCTCTGGAAATGTGGACGCTCACATTAGCGTTAGCTGCTACGTGTTTAGCGCTGAGATGCTATTTTAGGCTTGAATAGCTTAGCTGATATGCTAACTCCTTTTAGCACAACTTGGTTTGTTTTTTTTACCCTTTTTAACTTTGTTTTCATCCATTTAGAACCTAAAAGATGTAAAATTTTCTTTCTGTCCTTCATAACTGATCAAGTTCTTATTAGAGGCGTCGCTCAGATTTCACTTTTCCGTGGTGTTTGTTGGATCTTTGACCCGTTTTGTTTTCCAGGGAGGCTCTGGACGAGGAGGCCGAGCGTCTGGCCCGATGCAGCCATCAGATCTGCAGCAGCTTGATCGAGGAGACGTTAGCCGCAGACGTGGCTCAGCTAGCAGAGGATGTTCTGGAGGCTGAGCTGGAACGGATCCAGAAGTTCATCAAAAGGTTAAAGCGGGTCAGAACGTCGGCGTAGAACCTGGATGAGTTTCGGCCTAGTCAAAGTTTTTGTGTGAACCTCCAGGTGGCGTGATGTGGTCGCCGTGCGCCGCCAGCTGAAGCGTCAGATGAGGAGTTTCCCTGCGGCCCCGTGCTGCGTGGATCCCTGCTTCAAGCTGCGGGCCCTGGCCCCCAGCGCCCCCCAGAGGCCCTCCATGGCGGACCTGGCCCGGGGCCTGGTGGACCTGGGGAACGCCGGCGTGTTGGCCGTGTCCAGCACCAGGTAGGTCGGTCCCGGCCCGCGGGGCGCCGCGCCGCAGGGCGGGGGCGAAGCTAAAACCTGTCTCCTGTTTGCTCAGGTTGCTGCGGATGCGGCGCGGCGCCGTCCACCAGCTGAGGGTCCAGTCCTTCTACCAGCAGCTGCTGGAGTGAGTCCGGGTCCAGTCGCTCTGAGGGGCTGGTCCTGAAGCAGAACTCTGACCCGGTTCTGGTGTTTTGCTCAGGGAGACGTGCTGGAAGCCGTTGGATCTGCCAGCGCTGGCCACGGAAAACGTCCCGAACCCGACGGACCGGATCTTCTGGAAAGTTCTGCTGCTGCTGCCCAGCGAACGGGAGGCCGGCCAGGCGGACCGGTGAGGAACGACCGGCCGGGCGGAACCGCTTAGTCTGTCAATCAGTCTGGAGATTTATCAATACTGATTAATTTATTTAATACTTATAGTTATTCTGATGATTAATCAGTTAAATTTGCATTTAATTGATTACTCTGACGATTGATTATTCAGTTCTGACCGTTATTCTGATGACTAATCGATGATTATTCTATCAGTTATTAAGATAATTAATGGATTTTTATCGATTGTTGTGACAGCAGATCAAATTTAATATTCAGTCGATTCTTCTGATCATCGGTTATTATGAATATTAATCGTTCTTGTTCCGTTTTGACAGTTATGATGTATTGATTCATCTCTCCACATATTCATTTATTGTAACATTCTTTAGAGAAAGTCTTTTAAGGCTGCAGTCCCTCAGCATAATGCTGCCACCGCCGGGTTTCAGTGTTGGGACTGAGAGCATCAGTTTTCTGGTTTTAAATAAAGAATAAAAGCCGTTTTGATTTGTGCTCAGGGTTCTGTCGGACTGGCTGGAGGTGAAACTCGGCGCCGATCCAGAGTCAGAGGAGCAGAGAGACGGGACGCTGAGGACGCTCTGCGTCTCCAACAGCCTGCAGGACAACGGACACAGAAGTCACAAAGTCCACATCACAGTGAAGGTCAGGTCAGAACCGGGAGGAGCTGAGAGGTCGAGGCCCAGTTTTGCTCTTCAGAGGTTGTAGTCCCGGTTCTCCTCAGCAGCTTTCCTTCGTCTCTCCAGGCGTCCAGAGGCCCACTGACCGACGCCGGTCTGTCCGCAGCGGAGGAGCGCGGCGAGCTGCGCGGCGCGGCGGCCATCATGATGCTGCTGCCGGCGCTGCCCCTCCTGGAGGCGGAGCAGGCGGAGCAGGACGTCCCTCTGCTCTCCGCCCTGCTGCAGCTCAAGCAGCTGCAGCAGATCAGCAGCTGGAACTGGCCGCTGCCGCTGGTGGTCCTGGTGCCATGGCAACGGGGCGCTGCGGACGCCCAGAGGCTGGAAGAAGGTGATTCCTGACCCGCCATCGCACCATCAGCCTGTCCGTCCAGTTCAGGGCTGAAACGATTAATCGTGATTAATCGATTACTGAAATTATCATCGACTAATTTAGTAATCGATAAATTGTTAATTGGAGAACAGAGACTCTAAAAAAGGCTGTTTGCTGGAAAGATGAACAAACTGAGCAGCAGTTTAAATCTGATCTAATAGCTTCACCTGGTTCACATCCTGGAAAAAGTCCTTTAAGCGCCTTTATTAATCCGTTTATCCAGAAATAATCATCAGATTATTCCTGCGCTTTGTTTTCACAGGTTGATGTTTGGAGGATTTCTAGATTTAAAAAGGATTTTATCTACTTTAGCCAATAAATGTCGATTTTCTTATTTAAAAAACACATTAAAATATTTATTTGCATCTTTTAATGTTTTTCTAATATCGTATGGAAAAAATGTTAAGCGGTTAATAAGAAACCTGTGGAATTATTTTCTGATTAATCGATTAATTAATCATCAAAATAATTGATAAATCAATGGGTAATTTGCGGTCCTGGTCTGGTTCTGGTCCGGTTCTGGTCTGGTTCTGGTCCGGTTCTGGTCTGGTTCTGGTCCGGTCCTGGACTGGATCTGGTCCGGTCCTGGTCTGGTTCTGGTCTTGTCGGGTTCTGGTCCGGTCCGGTTCTGGTCACGGTTCTGTCTGTCTCTCAGCCCTGCAGCTCCAGGCTCTGATGGAGGAAGAGTTGATCTCTGACTTCCTGCTCGTCTTCATCCCGGACTCCACCAGCGACCTGCAGGGATCCCAGCAGGTAGAGCCTAAAGCTCCTGGAGGGTTCGGACCTCCAGCTGGAGCCGTTCGGACCTCCAGCTGGAGCCTTTCGGACCTCCAGCTGGAGCCTTTCGGACCTCCAGCTGCAGCGTTTCTCCACCGGTTCTTCTCTCTCTCTGTGTCCGAGCAGCTGACCCAGGCCGTCCGCTGGCTGCTGGCCCGCTGCCCTTTGACCCCGCCCCTGTCCTGCCAGCCGCTGGTCCAGCTGGTCGAAGCCACGCTGAGCCAGGAGTTCTGCCCCAGAGTTTACTCCAACCGGCAGAACCGGGCCGCCGCCGGGCTGCCCTGCCAGGGCCCGGCGCCGGTGGTCCGGCTGTACAACGCCGTCCTGGCCCACGTGGCGGACAGAGTGTCGTCCCCGGAGCTGAGCTGCCTGTCATGGCCGCCCACCGAGTTCAGCCAGCCGGAGACCAGAGAGTTCATCCCTCACCTGGGCTGGAACGCCGCGCCGCACCTGAGCTGGCTGAGGGCCGTCCTGCTGGGCCTGCAGCTGCCGGAGTGGGAGGAGCCTCCTGCTGCAGGTGGGCGGCTGAAACCGATCATTGATTAACGTCATCAACCACTAATTCAGTCAAACTGGATTATTCAAACTCTGAGAAAGTAATCTACAGAAAAATCAGAACAGAAACTATAAAAATATAAAAGTTCTGGATTTAAGATGGAAAACCTTCTTTGTCAGGTGAACCTAAAACTTCTAGTTTTAGGTTCACCTGATCAATGATCCGTTCTCATGCAGGCGATCAGGAACGCTGACCCTAACGCTGACCCTAACGCTGACCCTAACCCGCTGCTGCTGCACTTCAGACTTTAAAATGATCACATTTATTTTTTATTTGCATTCTTATGTATTTTTAATGTCGTATAAAATAAGCTTAAATATGAAACATCTGCAGAATGTGACAGTTTTTTATTCAATTGACAGAATAATTGATAGTCTAATCGTTTACTAATGTAATGATTAGCTGCAGATGAGCATGGATGAGGTCAGAGGTCATGTTTAGGGTCACCAACTCTTCCTCCTCCTTCAGACTCCTGGGTGGATCTCTGCTCCTCCATCTTTTGTTACGCTGCTCACATCCCGACTTCACGCCACAGTCAGCCGCTCCTCATGTCCCGGCTGGAGAACCTTCTGGAGCGGGTCCGACTCACCCGGGGCGGCATCGGCCGGGGGGCGGCCGGTCTCTCTGCTGCCTCCAACCTGATTCCCTGGGACGACGTCGTCCTCATCTTCATCGACCACAAGCTGAAGGACTGGCAGCCGGCTGGACCGCCTGCTGCTCCAGGTACCACCTGCAGAACCTGCAGAACCTCCTGGAGGTTCTGCAGGTTCTGCTTCTAGACCTGACCTTCCTCTGATCTGATGAAACCATCAATAATGATAATCAGTAATCATCATCCTCATCAATAATCCTGCAGATCTTCTGAAGGTCTTTCAGAGTTTACTGGTTTTACTGGAATGTGTTTTAATGCTCCTCACCTCTGACCTTTGACCCCATTCACCTCTTCCTCCCTCTGTTGTTAAACGGACTAGAAATGAATCAGGAGTTTCATCAATAATATATTTCCTGCTCTGTTTCCCAACATAACCTCTGCTGTTGCTGCTCTGCTCCAGACGCTCTGACGGCGGACGGACAGATCCTGGTTTTCTTCCCCAGCGGTTCCCTGGACGGGTTCCGGCCTCCGGCTGAGTGGGTTCAGGCCGTGGATCGGACCCACCGGGAGACGCAGCAGGAGGAAGAGGAGGGGTGAGGAAGGTCTTTAATGTTAGGATCGGATCGGACCGGACCGGAACGGAACGTATCTGATCTGATCTGATCGGATCTGATCTGATCTGATCGGATCGGATCGGACCGGACCGGACCGGATCGGTCATTTGGACCTCAGTTTGGTTTCTCTATCGCTGGGAAGATTTCTGCAAAAACTGAACATCAGGAGTGTCAAAGTTAGAAAGTTTGTCCAGATGGAGACGTTTTATTTTTAAATTACAAATGAATATTTTCCTGATTCGTCTTTCTGCTTGAAGCACCAGAATCTGCTTTTATTAAACTTGGTTAAACCAACAGGAAGTGTTTTTGCAGTGAGACCCAAATCCTGTTCACACTGCTGAGAAAAAACGTTTATTTCTCACTGAGCTCAAAACAATTTCAGTTTTTTATTTATGATTTCTGCTTCCCTTCCTGGCTTTTTTGTATTAAATTAATATATTAAATGTTTAGGCAGAAAAATTAAGAAAGTAACATTTTTGGACAGCAGTGCTGCTGAAAACAAAAAAATCTGTTTTTAATTCTGCTGTTTGATTTTATTTGGTATTAAAATTAAAGCTGAACATTATTTTCTTGTGTTTTTGCTGTCAGATGGGCTCCGGCCCCCAGCGCTCTGCGTTCAGCTCCGTCCCTGAAGCAGAAGTTGTTCCACAGCTGGGTGGAGGCCCCTGAGGCCCCCGAGGCCCCTGAGGGCCCCGAGGCCCCTGAGGGCCCCGAGGCCCCTGGGCCCCCGCCGCTACACCTGGACATCACACACACTCCCAGCGCGGAGGAGCTGCTGGCCCACCGAGTTCTGCAGAGCCTGGAGGAGGAGAAGGCCGAGAGCAGGAGGTAGTCATGACGACGGCCTGGTTCTGGTTCTGTTGACTTTAGTTTTCAGTTTCTGACCTTGTCAGAACCGTGAGACCTTCCAGGCGGTTCTGTTTGGGTTTCCTGGTTCTAATCTGGTCGGATTGATCTGTGGAGGAAAACGTTTATTCCTGAATCTCCTCCATGTTGATCAGTTCTGTTGTCATGGTAACGCTCTCTGTGCAGGAGTCTGGATCAGCTGCAGCGCTGGCTGGACGGCGACCCGTTGGACCACCTGGCGACGCCGCTCTTCATCCCGTCCTCCACCCTGCTGTCCTCTCCGTCCACCATGCGGGTTTCTGCACCTGCAGCAGCAGCGCAGGTTCTTCTTCTTCTTCTCCTTCTTCTTCTTCTCCTTCTTCTTCTCTGGTCACTTTATGCACATCTTTAATATTTCACAGTTGTTTTTTTAGTTTGTTGTCGTTTTGGTTTTCCAGAAACCAGAGACGGAGGAGCGAGTGGACAGAGCGTCCCGGTCCGCAGCGTCCCGGTCCGCAGCGCCGCACGTCCCTCTGGCCCACAGGCTGCAGCAGCTGCAGCAGCAGATCGTGGCGAGCAGAGAAGAAGAACGGGCCTGCAGGCTGAAGCTGAGCGGCCTGCTGAGCATCGTGGACGACTGAAGATGAGGAAGATGACGAAGATGGATTTTTATTATCAGAACTAAAATCAGGACTTTTATAAATATTTAGTTTTGTAGAGTCGGGTTCTTCCTGCATTGGACTCTAATAAATAATGTGTTTTATTTTCGTTCTGCTCAGATATTAAATAAATATTTTCATGTAAAACCTTCAGCTTGTCTTTCATTAAATCCATGAGAAGGTCGAGGATCTGATTGGACGGCCCGGCTGTAGCCCCGCCCCCATTCAGCTGAAGGCTGCTGGGAGACCCGGTTTCATCAGCAGAGCAGGACCCAATGTGTTCTGGATCTGCAGACATGACTGAAGACGTGAATATTTCACTTTTCACTCTGGACCAGAACCGGGTCATATGGTTCTGTCAGACAGGAAGTTAAAGAAATAATTTTCAGTCATCTTGTGTAAATGATTCAGATTTGACTGAAGACTGAATGTTTTACTGATGTTTTGAAGCCATTTAAATTAAAACATGGTTTAAATTGTGATCTTACTGATTACTCTTTATGTAACGGTGTGGAAAACCAGACGCTTATCGAATAACTCTGTGCATTTATTTAACGTAGCACATCAAATACAACTAACCGGACGAGCACAATTAATGTCATTAAATAAACTCCAGAAAATAACAAGCATAATGTAAAATTATATACTGAATATTTTTACTTTGAAAATAACGTTAAGACCTTTACTGGCAGGAATGGTTACATTTATGGTCTCACTGCATTTTCTACACAGAAGCTCAGATCCTTTTGCAAAAGTTTTCTTCTACTTCTTTGCTTTAGAAAAAATATTTCAATGGAATGTACGACATTAATGGAATAATGTTCAGTAGTGTTCCTGTTAGGACAGAGATATGTCTGTATTTTCCATCCGTATCCATGCTGAGAAAACAGGAAGGAGCAGACAGTAGATGTTTAAGCAGCAGTCTGGCTGCAGATGACAGGACAAGAACAACATTTAGGCTCTTTTGCCCTGGTCTTTGTTTTCCAACCCTTAGTGAGCCACAGCTGGGCAAACCATTGAATGCAGGACTGCAAAGTGAGATGGCAAACTGAACTATCAGTGAGCCATTAAACCTCTCTGTCACATGTGAGAGGTCTCACTATTATTTATTTTTGTAGGTTAAACTGCTGTATTGAGTTTCAGACAAAGTGTGTGTGAAAATATTGGTCCACTGAGACTTCCCTGAAAAGCCTGATCAGGGTTGCATTTACCTGCAGTGAGTCAGAAACCGACTGGCTTCTCTGAGAATATCGTCACTGGAAGTACTGGACTTTGTTCTGATGTCTGTACTTTACTGCCTGTAAGTATTGGCTTCTTTACTTTTATGTTGACATTTTGTTTGGAGCTTCTTCTGCCTAAATTTATTTTGTAATTATGTTATTTATATAAATTATATTACTTTCAGCTTTAAAATACCAGTACATGGACATTATATTTTTTGCCTGTTTGACATTTAAAATATTAAATCAGATCCTCCAATCTAATTTATTCCATGCTTAAAAATGACTATTTAAACTCCCAAAAGTATTCTGATTTGTGCTTTTATGTTGATGCTGTAGGATTCTGGATCACCAATAACATTTGAACTTAAGTATCTAGCTTAAGTTTTTGTTTTAGTTCAGTTTGTGACACAGCTGGAGTTGAACTTTTGATAATGGGCATATTTTTCACTCTTCACCTTAATTCTGTCTTCCAGCACAGGAGCCCTCAGTGGCAAGAAAAGGACAATAATTTTAATGCATTTCTGAGAATTTATTCATGTATTTCAGTTTATTACAGGTCTTAACACACATCAGTTGGCAAACATCATAAATTAAAACGTGTCGTGTCACAGGACTGTGTTCCTCTTTGCATCAAATTACAGTAGACACTCATGTTTCACTGCATCTTCATCAAAATGTCACCATTTACAAAATTAAACATTCATTGTTTTTTTAGAAATATAAAAAAATTGCGAGTATAATCACCAGAGCAATGGGATGCATAATAAAATACTTTTAATTAATTATTGTATAGATGAGAGAAAAATACAAAAAGAGATTTTCAAACTTTCTCCCTTTAGAATGAGTTAAATATGTCAAGTCAAGAATAAGACACCAGGTAAAACATTGAAACTTAGTGCAGTTATCAGTTTTTA
This sequence comes from Poecilia latipinna, assembly GCF_001443285.1. Lineage (NCBI taxonomy): Eukaryota > Metazoa > Chordata > Actinopteri > Cyprinodontiformes > Poeciliidae > Poecilia > Poecilia latipinna. The sequence goes on along the minus strand of NW_015112758.1, from coordinate 107,677 downwards.
ATTTAAGGCAGTTTGATAAATGGATTTGTGAGTTGCTGAATGTTTGCAACCCTTCTTTTCATAATAAAATAAATAAAAAAGAACCTTGGTTCTCAAAAGACAAACTGTTTTTCATAGCATTTAAGTTTGACAACAAAAATCTCAACTTAAAAATAATTTTAAAAACCTTCTAAGAGCATCAGGAATGTGCCAAATGTATACTGTTACTGAAATGCAGTCTGTTTCAGCAACATTAAAGGAGCCCAGATGGTCCCACAGAAACCCTACATAGACAATGAAATAATAAGCATCACAAACATCTTTTTTTATCCTCTCGACATAGATAGATTGTTTTTACATTAATAAAAGATTAAATTTTCTGGTCCACAGCAGAAAACAGAAACCTGTGTTGACTGACCTTATAAAAACTGACAAATAAACATCCAGAAGCTCTTAAAATATTAAAAACATAATAATCCAAAAAAGTTGTGATCCATTTTTGATCACAACTTAGTGAGAAAGTTTTTCCAGTTTAAAGGGGTTCAGTATGATTATGTTCTGGTTATTTTCATATCTTGATTTATTGCCAGTGAATGTTTTGTTTTTAAGTATTTAACCATAGTTCTGAGATTCTTGGTTGGATTTGATCAAATGAAAACATATCCCTATTTTAGCATTAATATGATCAAATTCATGGTTAACAGTCTTGAATTTCAGCGAGGCTCTTTAACCCTTTCAATGCCAAGAGCCAGAGGGCCTTTCATAGAGAAACCAATGAAAAATGACACCTTCCACCCATCTAATCCACTAATCTGACTTCTGAACAATGGAATCACTTCCAGTCTCAGACCTTTACAGTTATCTGCCAGTATCACGCTGCCCTTCACACGACCTATGACCCTTTTAAGAAGGTCTCTCACTTTCTCATCTTTCCATATTTTGCCATTTCTCCACTGAGACACAAACTGTTCCTCTGTCCCTGTGATGCAACTTTGGATTGCTTTTATTTGCAAAAGTTTCTCGTAATTGCTCTTTTTTCCCAACAGGAAATGGACAATTGGACGCTTGCCATTGAAGACTTCCTCCATCTGATCAAAGTAGGAGGTCTTCAGCTGTGAGATGCATGGCCCCAGCTGAGTATTGACTTCATGTTCTGATGTTGGCCACAAAAGCACAACTGCAATGAAGAACAGTGAGAAATCCTCCTCTGGCTGATGTGTCTCCTTTAGAAGTGCAGAAAGGACTCTAAGGAGGTGTTCGTATGGCACAGCAGCTGATTTTGGTTGGACACAGCCTAACACAAGGTTGGCATAAATCATATTGATTATTTCTACTGTTTTTGGGTTGTGCTTAGACTGGCAAATAAAATTATACTGCCTAGCAATTTCCTTGATCTTTTCAGTTGAGATGTCTTTTGTGAGACAATCTAGAATCCCAGAGAAGGAATCGGCTTTTTCTTTCTCTAGGAACTGTCTAGCCTGGTGGGGTTGCAGGTTGAAATTGTTCTTTTTCAGAAGATGTTCAGATTTTATCTCGCAGAAAGCCTGTGTGTACCTGTCAAAACACCCAGAAATTTCCTTTCGAGCTACTTGCTCCCGATTGTTCTTTACTCCGGTTATGGTACCAAGATTCACCTGCATTCTGTCAAGGTGGTCAAAGTTAAACTTCATCCTTTTCTTAAGGTTGCAAAGCATATCCTCAAACTGTTGAAGAATCTCATAATAGGATCTGTTTTTGTTGTACTGGGGATTCTTTCTTTTTAAGCTCTCTATTGTAATATTTCCAGAGAGGAACTCGCTCATTATGTCGCGTCGAACATCATCAAGAGAAGGCACAGGGGTTTTTTCCAACAAGCCTAAGATAAGAACTCCAACCTGGATTTCTCCAAGAAACCCCGACATGTTGATGTGTTGATTGTTTGTTTTGATCTTATTTCTGTAAAGGGATTCCTTCTTAGCCAGGGCTTGTGTTTTCCGAAACGCTTCCATTGCTGACTGGGCCATTTTGAGAGCAATTTCCAATTTCTCTGGGCTCATGAACTCTCCTTCCTTGCAGTTTGAAATTTCATTCTTTAGCTCATGCTTAAAAACTTGTGCTGATGTGTCTGCAATATAAGAGTTACCTTCGGAAAGTCCCATGGCTTCTTTTGCCCAAGCTTTTGCAACAGTGAAATCCTTCTTTTTCAAATAGTAGTATCTGGCCAACAACTGAGAGACAACAGCATCATTCTCTAATCTTTTTGCTGCATTTGTCAGCACAATCTCTTCCTGTCCAGGTGTTTCTTCTGCAATTTGTTGAATCAGAAGAGAGAACTGAGAAACCTCCTCAGGTGAAGAAAATCTTTTCACTAAAATATCATGCACATATTGAAAGAGATTGTCTCTGCCTTGGGTATATTCATACAGCTGGTCTGTGGTCAGCAGAAACTTAGTAATTTTAGCTTTTGTGACTTTGTGCGTTCTTCTTATTTCCTCCAAGCATTGCCTTGCAATGATTGAGTATCTTATTTGTACTGCTATGTACTTAACCTTATCTTGATCCCAGCAGAAGGAAATGAAACTGGAAAATTCCCCAAAGACATCACCAATTCTGAGATCTCCACAAACAGGGACTGAATGACCCAAAACATCTAGACATAGAGACCAGGAAAGTGATGAGTACTTACAGTAAACTCTCAACAGAACCAAAACTGCAAAGAGTTGTGCATTCTTTTTGTCCATATCGAAGTTTTTCAGGGTGTTCCTTACCACCCCTTCGATATATTCTGCATTGAAGTTCTCCTTCATAATCATGAAGCCATAAAAAGTTTCAAAGTCACAGTGTTTTTCTTTTATTTCCTTAAGTTTTACCTCAAACAGTTTTAGTTCTTTGTCAGAGAGATTGTTCCCAATGAACACATCGTCTGTTGTTAGTTCGGTCACTGCATTGGACTCTGACCTCATGCAGTTCAGGAGGATGACCTTTGCAGCCTGGATGTCTTTTTCAGTACACTGTGTTTCAATTGCAAACTGTAATTCTTCAACCTTCTCCATGTCCTCAAAGTCATCGATCATCAGCAGTACAGGACCCCTTGGTGTTTGCTCATCATATTGATACATTAAAAGTTGGATCACATGATCAGCCACAGAACTAAAGTC
>NW_015112758.1:97150-101608 GCF_001443285.1 Poecilia latipinna | reverse complement strand
TGTTGTTAGTTCGGTCACTGCATTGGACTCTGACCTCATGCAGTTCAGGAGGATGACCTTTGCAGCCTGGATGTCTTTTTCAGTACACTGTGTTTCAATTGCAAACTGTAATTCTTCAACCTTCTCCATGTCCTCAAAGTCATCGATCATCAGCAGTACAGGACCCCTTGGTGTTTGCTCATCATATTGATACATTAAAAGTTGGATCACATGATCAGCCACAGAACTAAAGTCAGACTTTTCCCTGAGGACGGCACAGCGATATTTGTCCCTAAGAGCCCACAGCACATGCATAGCCAAGGTCGTCCCACCACAACCAGGCAGATGGAGGAGATTGAACAGGACACAAGCTTTAGGTAGGGAGCATAGGTCTGGTATAACTGTATTCATGATGTAATCAAACTGGACCCGTTTAATGAATGGTATTGATCCAGGTAATTCAGAGAAATAGAAATTCCACCATGATACCTTCCCACCTCTATAGAAGTTCTCCTCTATGGCAGCTCTGTCCTCATTTCCTCCTTCACACTGATTCACACACAAGATCTCCAAAGTATTCAAGGTTTGCTCAAATCTTTTCTCAAGAGGCACCTTGCTCTCACCCCCACATGGCAGGAACCGTTTGGCTCTGCGGTTCTCTGACCAGAGACTGAGGACGGTTCCATTGACTTCAGCAAAGCTGAGCTCAGAGATGCATCTGTCAGAGATGTCGACTCTGCACTTGGCCTCAATGAGATCCCTCCATGAAATGAAAGTGTTCTCATTGTCACAGATACAGAGGATTTGTCCTGGCTCTCTGAGCTCCTGCAGGAACATCCTGAAGGTCTCAACAAGGGGATCCATTTCCTCCCTCACTGCTGATAAAAGTAAGAAAATGACAAGGAACCTTTTGTTTGGAAGCACATCTCTACGGCACAAGAAAGAAATCACATCTCGAATCGAGGCGCCCTTTTCCATCAACCACTGGTCAACCTCTGAGGGTTCCTCTTCCTCAATACCTCCATTGCAGAAAACCCAGCTGGTGCTTTTAGGTAATTCTAATTTGGCAGCAGTTTTTTTTACACTTTCCATTATTTTGTATTTTGCTGGTAAATGTGAGCTCACTGTGCTCTGCTTTTGAAAGTAAGTCTGTAATCCTTGTTTAGCTGATTCAGGATCAAAGTCTAAAACAGCAGCTGGTTTGAGCTCTGCGAGAAATCCCAGATTTTCAAAATGGCTTGGATGAGATTTGTTTGCTATGATGACATAATGTTCAAAATTGGACTTATCCAATGATGAGGCTCCACCTGTTATTATTTGAGTTAACCTGGAGCCTTGAGTTGTGCTCTTTATTCTTTTGAAGTGCTTCTCTTCTGCTTCTTTGCGGTGCTGTGACAGTTGAGGCATTTTGTCCACAAACTGATTGTACTCTGACCTGGGTTTGGAAGATGCTGGTACTAGCAGGTTTCTGCTGCTGCCACCGTCTCGGATGTAGAGAGACTTTGGTGGTTGTGATTCAGTTCCTTTGGTCTTTGTGCCTTTTTTTGTGCCGTAAGTGTGGAAGATGTTTTCTTCACAGATGGCATACTGAGGCTCAATGTCCACTTCAATCACAAATTTGTCAGATGATGTTGTATTTCTGTTCAGAACCTCAACAAATCGAGGCGGTTTGATGCACATTTGAGCTACATCCTTGTGCTTGTATTCAAAGTAATCACCAATGGCTTTTTTAAGGCCGTTTAGGTACTTTTCTTTGTCATCAACAGCGACTCCCACTACCTGACCATGGACATAGTCTTGTTTGTCTCCGATTCCAAAATGTATGGTACCATTAGTGCGGCTATTCATGCAGGCAGCTGCAAACCAGATGACCTCAGTGGTGAACTTCTCCAGTTGGTTTTCTTCAGGTGTCCGATAGAAACCTTTAAATTCATGGCAGGGTTCAATAAAGTCTGAGGCGCCCGATTCAGGGACGTCTAGAACGCTGCCCTCTACATATCTGAATGTATCGTGGTATCTACCGAATGGATACGGCTTGCTGGGTTTCCCAGGCTTGTCAGAGGAACTTGTTGGGTTCTTGCTGATTAATTCATCTCTGGCATGAATAATAAGCTTAGCTGGTCCAAGCTTCACACCGCTTTCAGTTAAATCTGATTTATCCAGACGCAAAAGACTGGGACCACAGATCTTTTCTTCAAACAGCAAATCTGCAGTGGAGACATCCAAACCCTTCAGTCTGAGGGCCCAGTCCCTTACATGAGATCTACTCCAGTCATTGACATCAGGAGGCAGATCATCCTCCTGAAATACAAGTAAAAACAAAAGGTGCTCTTCATGATCTCCAACCGCAATTTCAAAAATAACTACACGAAGAATTTATTTCTAAACTCTGTATGAATCATGTGCTTATTTTTTTTTACATAGAAACTTTAATATAATGATCTTGAATATTTGTTTAGACATATTGCCCTTCAAAAAGCTAATAATTTTTAATGGTACTTACTTTGGTTTCAACATTTTCTGCCATGGTCACAAATGGAAGCTGCAAGAAATATTTCAAAAATGAATTATTGATACAGGCAATAAGAATTTCTGCTAAATCATAGCAATTTACCTCTTTTGTTGTTGATAATCTGTGGCAGTCTGTCCAAATGTCTCAGATACCCAAATATTCTGCTGTAAAATACAATATAAGTATTTCTATATTTTTGTACAGAACAAATGCCAATAAACAACAATTAACTTTGACAAAGTACAACAGAAAAGACAGAGAACACAAGAGACTGTTAGGCAACAGAAAAATTATTAACCAGTGGTGGGCACTGCTAACTGAAACGTTAGCTGCACTAACCCTTAAGCACTAACCACAAACATTAGTTCCACTAAAGCACTAAATCAACATAGTATGTAAGAGAAGCCAATGCTAAAGCACTAAATGTAGCCATGTTGATATCCAGATATGTCATGCTCTGTTGAGGACAGTACTGCCTCCGTCCTGTGGCAGACATGAGATGAAAATCATTTTAATGCAGATTAGAGGTGATGTGTTTTCTGCCTTGGAGTGCGTCGAGTAATCCAGGAGGATTTTTATGAAGCGCATATTGAGGCTTGTGTTGATGAAGGTTGTGACGTTTGAAGCCTCGCCAGTGGGCCGAACCACGTGACCGATTCAGGAACTGGTTCTCCAGTTTGCTTGCGGATTGAAGTAAATGGCAGCAAAACGCTGCTGTTTCACCGTCATGTTTTCATGTTTTAGGATTTTATTGCATTTGCAATTCATTGGAACGTCTTTTTTTCTGATAGACCCAATTTTCCCACTCCTGCAGCTGCAACAAATCTCAAAGCCTCCAGTGTTTCTACCAGCCTTTTGCCATCCAAGTCACCAGCATTTCCTCGGCTCTTTGTCTCTCTGCCATTGGACTGACCAACACCTCCAGATTCCTCTCTCTCCCCCCACAACTTCTCTACATTCAGTAAGAAATCATCCTTTCACCTTCGGCAGATTAAATCTTCTGGTTCACTTCATAAGTATCCACTTCTATTTCCAGTTCTCCGTGTTTCTCATGCCAACACAGATGAAATATGGTAATATTCATCTTTTCTCAAATAAACCCCTATAAAGCATTATTTGGGGATGCCATGAATAAATTACTCCTCAACGTCTGCTTTTTATGTGGCACATTCACACAAGAAAACCGAAGCCTGAGATTTTGCTGGAATTTACGGACATTTCCCGGATATGATGTTAACGTGCCTTTTCTTGTCGACTCAAGGAATGAAGTGAGTTGATGTTAAAACTACTTTTAAGGCTACGGTCAAAGCTCGGTGCTGTTTTACTGGCAGCACTAGTCAGCTGTATAAGAGAAAACTACTAACAGAAGAAAATCATTCTTACTGCACAATGCAGTTCATGAAGTGAGCCACCATTTGCATCTGATTTTGCAGAGAGATGAATAAATACTGGGAGAGAGAAAGCTGGAACAAGAGACTGGACTAACTGACTTGGCGGTAAGAAGGGAGAGAGAGAAAATGGCAGAGGCGGTGAGCTGGTAGAACATATAACAGGCAGGGGAACGAGGAAAACGAAAACTTGTCACTAGACATAAGGAATAAACAAACTGGAATCACTGAGAAAAGACTAATCACTAATCTGAACTACAGCAAAATAGAAACAATGCAGATCAAAATAAGAAGCACAATAATAATGGAACTAGAATGAAATGTCCTATTGTTGCAACATACAGTAGGCTGTAAAAGTTGTGGATTTCATTGGTGTAATTTATTTATTTAATTGAAAGTTAAGAGTTTTTGATGTTTCATTGGTTTATATCAGTGGTTCCCAAACTTTTTCTCCTGGCCCCCCTATGGATTACAAATAGCTGTCTGGTTGAACGATGTGTGTGAGCGAAGGGGTGGTGGATTCTTAGAGACTCCCTGTTATACTCAGCCCCGGGGGGGAATCAACTTTTGGGGGCAAAA
>NW_015112758.1:90229-96148 GCF_001443285.1 Poecilia latipinna | reverse complement strand
TTCCAGAACCAGAACCAAACAAACCAAAATCTGGAATGAACTTCCAAAAAACAGAAAAATAGCTGAAACACAGAGTTCCTCCACGGCTAAAGCAGCTGGGTGGAGTTGATCTGATTATTGATTATAAATAAAAATTGATCAGATGATGAGATGTGGAATGTTTATTGTTTCGTAACTAATGCAGCGTTTTCATGACGTAACATTTTGAGCTACTGAACAGAACCAGAACAGAACCAGAACTCGGGATTTTCCCTGCCAGCAGCCAAACCGTCTTTATTCCTTTAAACGGATCCTGACCTGCTTCTCTCTGGTCCAGAACCAGTTTCAGCTTTTTCTCTAGTAAACGCCTGACCTTTGACCTGTGAGTCACTCATGAATAAAAGCTCTGTGATTGGATGACTAAACCTCAGTGTGGGACAGAAACGCTGATAAATCAGGAGAAAGAAACTTTGTGTTTTCAGGAATTTAAAAGTCGCAGAAAAGCTGAACTGAGTCAGAGAGAAACGGAGCGGCGCTGCTCTCTGATCCGATGAACCACAAACCCAACGGCTGCAGCATGTGTGCTGCAGATGCTGCAGGATGAAGGTCAGGAGGAGGAGGCTGACATGTGGAGCGCGTTAGTCCGTCTGACACCGGGCAGATGTGCTGCAGAGCAAGCAGCCAATCAGAGCCGGGATCATAAATTATCAACAGAGACACAAAACTATTTTTACTGCTCTGTTTTTAAACTGCAGCTGCATCAAAACATGGGAACCATGGAAACCGCCGTCTCTATGAACACAAAACCTGAAAACCTGACGGCTATTCATGAAGCTGCAGCTGATTAACGTCTGAAAACAGAAACAGTTTAACTTTCATCTTCTGTGACCATCAGCTGCTTTCAGTCAGACCAACCGGGGGTCCGTGACTCAAACCTGGCCCAGTAAAACCAGTAAGACCAGCAGTTTGGGAGCGTCTTCCTGTGCTGAGTCAGGGTGTGGCAGCAGCAGCAGCTGCTGTGGAAACTTGTTCCTGATCATCCTCAGAGTTTTTCCTGCTACTCGTTAAGGATCAGCGCCGCAGCAGAACCATCGAGCTTCAAGCCTCTGCTGGTTTTACCGTCTGCAGCAGAACTTCTTCCTCTTCACCTCTTGGCCTGACGCTCAACCCAAAGTACAGCTTTCAGTGCTAAACGCTCGCTGCCGCGTCTTTTATGGGCTATAAACCAGAAACGTCTCAGAGCTGTAATTATCACAACCATCCTCAGTTCACATGGAGCTGAAGCTCTGCAGCAGGACTCACCCTGAGCCGAAGCACAGCCGCTCCACCGGACCGGACCGGGCCGCTTCGTGAAGAACAGAGACCAGAGTTATGAGAAACGGCAGCAGGATGGACCTGTGGTCATTATCCTCCTGGTGAAATCCTGCGGCTTCCTGCTGATGAAGATGCAGACAGACGGACTGAGTGGAGGCAGCAGCGTCCCGCTCTGCAGCCAGAGGAGGAGTGGGGCAGAGTCTGCGGCTGGACGGGACAAACTTCAACAGCCTGGAGGTTTGCCATCCTGCTCCTCTCCTCCCACTTTCTCTGCAGAAACAGGAAAAATGTGAAGAGGAGGGAGAGCGGGGTAAATGAAACCAGACACATCTCCCTGTTTGGTGAAGATCTGAGCAGCGCAGGGAGAGGTCAGGGAGCCACATTTTACTCTTCATTCATCTCAACCTCCAGGATTCTCATTTTAACACGATGCCCACTCATTAAAGCAGGAAGTTTGGTAAAGCAGAACCAGAACCCGATGAGCCAGTCATGCTGGAGAAGAAACCAGAGGAAAAGTTACAGAGAACCAACCAGTCAAAAAACTGCTGCAGCCTGAAAACTTTACAGGAATCACTTTTCGCCCGACGTTAAAGTTTGTATTTTATTTGAATCAGGATTTGATCAGGGTTGCTTTGAAAAAGTCATAAAGAGATTAAAACATCCCTGGTGACAGTAGTGGGCAACACTAACTAAACAGCTAGCTACGCTAACGTCATAAACTCTAGACCCGCTAATGCTAACGCATTAACTTCAATTCTATCAAAAACTTTGGTTACAACAAAAAACAAACTTCAACACAGACATTGAGCTTTATTCAACTGAAAGTTTAAAAACCAGCAAAGTAAATTACGCTCAAGAATTTGTCTGGAAAATTTAATTTAGGAGAACCAAAGAGTTCTAAATGTTAGCAAAAGTGCTAAAGCGCGAAGCTAATGAACAACAGAGGATTAGCAGAAGTTTTCTCTCCTCTGAAGGTTGAATCTCCTCCAGAGGATTCAAAATCCTGTCAGCCCAGATTGATGCTCAGGTCTTGGTAGATTTTGTTTTGGGGTATCAGAGTAAAGGGGCTGAACACAAATGCAGCTTTTAGATTAGTTAGTGTAAAAGATAATTTGAGAATCATGAAACATTTCCTTCCCACAGCGGTGCAGTTAGCCCTGCTGCCTTGCAGAGAAAAGGTTGTGGGTTCGAATCCAAAGCAGAGATAAGTTGGTTTTCTTTCCACTTCTCTGTTCTGCAGGATGTTGTGTCAGTTTGTCATATAACATATTAATAAAAGTGTCAAAATATCAAATATTTAAAGAGTACAGCTACTTTGGCAAAGCGTTGTGTGTGTTTACAGCAGTGGTTCCCAAACTTTTTCTCCTGGGCCCCCCCTATGGATTACAAATAGCTGTCTGGTTGAACTACATGTGTGTGTGTGTGTGTGTGTGTGTGTGTGTGTGGGTTGGGGGGGAGGAGAAGAGGATTCTTAGAGACTCCCTGTCTCTAACTTTTTGTGGGGCAAAATGAATCGTAGCTGGACACAGACAACAACACCAGTAGCCTACAGGCTACTAGTTAACTAGCTTAAGGTGCTGTATTGATATTAGCTCGTCATCTGTTAGCTAACATTACCTGCATCCAGCAGCTTCACTCAACAGCCGGTTAGTTTGGGGGAAAAACTGTGAAAAGTTCTTTGCGTTTTGCTGCCATGATTCTAACACACCTGTAGCAGCAGCAGGTCTCCTTCACAGGTGGAAACCCAGGCGGCTCGGAAAAACAGGTTACAACATGTTAACAACGGATTAAACAGTTTTAACTGCTGATAAAAGTGACAGAGGACACAAATATGGGAAGTGTGGAAGCCTCTACTGTATCAAATTGACAGAGGAATAACAGAGAGTTGGCCATTCTAAGGTAAAAACCCAGCGCATACAGTGTTCATGTTTTTTTTTTTTTCATCCAGACGGCTTCCCGCGCCCCCCCTGGAATGACACGGCGCCCCCCCTAGGGGGCGCGCCCCACAGTTTGGGAACCTCTGGTTTACAGTGACACTGAAGTAAAACTAGAGCAGCAGCCAAGTTCTGACCAAAATGATTAATAACTGTTTACATCTGATTGCAGACGAAGAGGTCAGAGGTTTCAGCAGCTTTTGGCTGATTCTTCATCATCTTCCAAAAAACAAGGAAAACATGGAGATTTCCCAGGAAACGTGACTTTGTGTTCCAGTTTTCTGAAATGAAGAAGTGAAGTATGTTTTTATAAATCTCACAAACATTAAAATCACAAGATACAAAGAGAATAAACCAGCCAGTCTGTACGAATGAACCGTCTCTTTAAAGATTCAGCAGAATCAAGATGGAGGCAAAGAGCGAACCTCTGCTAATCCGCTAACAGCAGAGCAAATTTTATGTTTAGCTTTTATGTTTAAACATTTAGCACTTAGCTTCTCTAGATAAATTACAAAGCCCTAATTTACTTGGAATTTACTTATGATTTGCCTTTTAGCATTAGCACAGCTAGCTTTGCAGTTAGCAGTAGCCACCACTGATCATTGCCCAACCTGCTGCTCCACAGCCTCTGTCCCCTCTGGTCTTAAAGTGGGTTCAGAGCAAATGAAACCAGCTGGTTCTGTTCAGAGGATCCAGAATCACGACGACCTGCTGATGCTAAATCATCTGGAGGTTTTAGTGAAACCAGCCGCTGATAAATCCAGTTTGGGCTTTTAGCTGAGCTGTGGAGGTTTTGCTTGTTTCATGTGTGAAAGTAAACACAACCATCTGTATGACGCATTCACTGGACTGCAGCTGGTTCTGACCCAGAGGACCCAAACGGACCGGGGGTCTCTCTGTGGTTCCCAGAGGTCAGCAGGCTGCGAGTTCACCTCTGATGGAGCCTGAAACCTGAAAATGGGTCGGCCTATCAGGTCGGTGTATCGGGTCGGGTCGGGTCACAGACAGCTGATTAACCAACTGCTGCTCGTTCAGAACAGAGACCCGGTTCATCCGTGTTCTGCTGTCTGAGGCCCATTACTCACCCTGCCGGTTTCCTGCTCTATTATGGTGTTGCTAGGCAACCAGCTATGAGGGCAAAACATGAACGATGATCAGCAGCTGGACCGACCCACCAGAACCCTGTAGACAGAACCATGAGGAAAACTGAGAGACTCTGATTTAATGTTCATTTAATGTTTTATAGTTTAAACTGGAGGAGATAAAATGTTACAAACATGCAGCAGCAGCAGCAGCAGCAGCAGCAGCAGCAGCAGCACTAGTAGTAATAGTACTAGTAGCATTAATAGTTTCTAGTTTCCTCCAGAGAACTCTCTCTCCATCTCTCCGTCTCTCTCTCTCTCCATCTCTCCGTCTCTCCCTTTCTCTCTCTCTCCATCTCTCCGTCTCTCTCTCTCTCCATCTCTCCGTCTCTCCATTTCTCTCTCTCTCCATCTCTCCATTTCTCTCTCTCTCCATCTCTCCGTCTCTCCATTTCTCTCTCTCTCCATCTCTCCATTTCTCTCTCTCTCCATCTCTCTGTCTCTCCATTTCTCTCTCTCTCCATCTCTCTCTCTCCATATCACCAGGTTTACAGACACACTAAATGTTCTCCAGAGAGACGGGAGACGACCTCTTCCCCCCACCATGATGCTGCCACCGCCTGCTCTCTCTGCAGCTCCAGACCCGCCAACATTTCCTCCATCAGGTCTGATTTACAGTTTCAGCCTCAGAGCTCTGCTGCTCCCAGCAGACCGGCAGCAGAAGGAAAATGATGATCTGTTATGAATCATAAACTTTTAATATTCAGTTCACACAGTACCAATGTTTCATGTCTGATGTTTATGTCTGCAGATGTTAATGTTGCACTGATAGGAGTAAAAATCGATGATATGATTGTTTTCTTGTTGTTTCCTCAGCCTCAGGTGGGGATCACGTTTCGGGCCAGGCGTGGAAAGAAATATCACACCAGTCTGTGTTTATCCTCCTCCCAAATAAAAGCTTCTACATAACGACACGATTCATCCAGCCTGGAAGGACGTTAGCGCTGGAACAAACCGCTCAGCAGCTGCTGAGGAAAATCTGCGTGTGGTTCCATCCGCTCTTATTTCCACCGAAACATAAATAAATGAGAGATGAATGACTGGCCTCATTTGCACCAAATTTTATGAAGAAAGCATTAATAGTAATAAAATCTGTAATAGAAGCTAAACTAACAGCTTTTATTACACTTCTCAATTAACTGTCAGATCAGTCCAAACAGGCAGCGCGACACCAATGATCTTCCTGAGCAAAACATCGCGCGTTCAGACAACTGGCCACGTAAAACATAGTTAAAGGCAACTGTAAGGAGTCTGTATAAAGTTTATCTCTGAATGACCCTACAGCACCATAAAAATAAGTACACCCCTACATACACACACAGCTTGAGTACAAATATCACGGATCCAGGTGGATCCAACATGCTAGCTCATGTTGGCTGTTAGCCTGATGCTAATGACTAGCATCTCCAGGCTAACAATCTGAGCTTCTTATCTGGACATTTGTATTGTCATGGTAATGCTAATGATTAGCATAATCTGAGTGAGCATTTTGAATCAGCCTTAGTTTATTTATATGGTGCACTCTAAAATGTCACCGCATTATTTTGGTT
>NW_015112758.1:85993-86400 GCF_001443285.1 Poecilia latipinna | reverse complement strand
TTTTCGGAGTTTATATAGTCCACATTCTTATGTGTTAAATTAACACTTTCAAAATAGTTAAATTTTTAACACTGGATCAGAGTAAATTTTTAACTCACAAAACAGAGTTAAATTAACTCTGTTTGGGATGCAATGGTTAACACTGATAAAATAACAAAAAACTATTTTGTTTGTGTTAATTTAACACTTTCAAGTGCTAGAAATTTACTCCAAAATGTGTAACTTCGTGATTCTGGTTAAAATGTATTATAATAAAGTAAAACTAAAACAAATAAATACATTTTAAACAAATGTTTTATTTATGCAGCTGTGTTTCCAACATTTTAAACTGTTGTACAGTGAACAACATTCAATAGCATTCCATACAAGTTTTGAATATCAAAAAGCTTATAAAATTTTTGATCTGG
>NW_015112758.1:76262-81278 GCF_001443285.1 Poecilia latipinna | reverse complement strand
AGAATAAAATCAACCCTGATGCAATCAACTATTGGAAATAACTTTAACACTGGGTGCCATTTAACGCCATCAAGGGTTAAAACAACTCTTAATGAGTTAAAGTCAACTCTGAAGCCTTTAACCCTGAAATTTTAACTCTTCAGTTTTTGCTGTGTTGTTTTGTGATTTTAGAATATTATTATGTACTTTTCATTCTATTTCCTAAGAAAAATGAACAATTTATAATTTGTTTGTACTGGGGCGTATTAATGTGCCTGTGTTAATGCTTTCCTGAGGTTAATGGGGGAACAGAAGTGGCGAGGCGGAACCTTTGTTTGGGGAGCGTTGCTTCCGGGTCGGTTTTGGGCGCACTTCCTGTTTGACTCAGACGCAAGATGGATGCTAAAGGCAGCGCTCGGTCGTCATTGCTCTCCTGTTTCCTTATGCCTCAGGTCAGTTCACGATTAAAACACCAGAGCTTCTCTGTAAGATGTTTTCCTATTGTTTTATCAGTAGGTGGCGCTGTGACGCGGTTTCTGTTCACCTTCCTGCTAACAGCATTGATTTTTATCAGCCAAGGTTCAGGATTAACTCCAGTTATAAAAGTTTTATTTTGTTTTTCTTTGAATAATATTCAGTTTATTTTATTTAGTGACTCATAAAGTAGCTGAGAGTAATGTGAGGTAGAGAAACTATCCTTTGTTCAATAAGCGTGGGAATTCAGAGGTTAAAGTTGGAACAATGTCATTTTAAACTCTATATTTGTCTCGTAATTGTATTTTTGATCATTAAGTTAAAGTCAGTCAGAGCAGTAAAGCTTTAAAAACAGTTTATTAATCCTGATTAACACAATTTACCTGAGTTTTCTTCATCTAAGTAAAGGGTGGTAATGTGTTTAAGTTGATTACTTCTGAGAAAAGCAAACAAGATTTATGGAAGAAAGTAGCAGAAAGCATTGACATTGTACACTGTAAAAACTTAGTTGGTTAAATAAATGAGACGCAATCGCTCCGGTCGTTGTTCCTCTCCTGTTTCATTATTCCTCATGTAAACCTGTAGCATGTAGAAACTATTAAAAACCGTTAACTTACAGCCATATTATTCATACAGTCATATTCCTCTGTTTTGGGACTCAGAGTGTCAGAGTTGGGTTTCTAAAGCTGAACCAACGTAGTAATCAGCAGCTCTCCGTCAGCGGCCATTTTTCCTCCACTGCAGGGCCAAACGGTCGTCACAGTCAGACTGTCATGCTCTGACCTCTGAACCTTTGGTCTCCATTTTCCTCTTGCAGACACAAATAAGGAGAATTCTAAAATCTCTTTGGTTGACGTTTTTATTCATTTTTATTTTTAGTGATATTAAAAAGAGTAAGTGAATTAAAGGCCAAAATATATAAAAAATATATTTGGTTTCCCAGAAATCCCTGAGGCCTCGTCAGCATAAAGACGCCAGGCTAACCACCAGGAAGCAGTTGCCATGGTAACTGGACGTCCTGTTTCCTGGATCCCTGAAAGAACATGAGGCCACACGAAAATGATTAAGAGATCAGTGGACTCAAACCGGGCCCTGACCTAACGGCCTGTAAAAAGCTTTACATTTAGAGTGTAAAACTCAGCTGAGAATAATTGTCCGTTTTCGACTGAAGTCACTGTGCGAAGAGACCGGGAGGCGTGTGAGCGTCCAGCAGGGATGAATCATGGCGTTTCTGCAGAGAGGTCGGGTTTAAAAGTCCAAAGATCTGCAGAGGACCAAACTGAAAGGCGGTGATGTTTTCTTCCTCTGGTCACATGACGGCGGCCATGATCCTCATCAGGAGAGCGCCAGTCCTGATCAACACTGAAATCCTTCCTGTGGTTTTTATTTCCAGATTACGGGTCGGTTCTGATGCTCCGGCGCCAGAAAGGACTTCAGAACCGCTTCAGAGAAAGTTCAGGTTTTAATTTGACATTTCTAACATGGAACCATGGTTTAAAACAAAATAACCTTATTTGCAGCATTTTAATGACTAAATAGAAACTAAAAACCAATCAGCATAAGCAGCTTCAAAAATGAACAGGTCAAAGGTCAGATATGAGCCAGGAGCCTGCTGATTGATGCAGAAAGTTTGTATTTGTTATAATAATCTACAGACAGATTCATTTACTGATCCTCTAATCTTATAAATATTTAAACATTTTAATATTAAGTCTGACGCCAGTCGTCAACTTCTGCACAGTTTTACTCTTCAGCTAACTGTTGATGAGATGCAGTTTAACTTTACCTGAGACATTTAAGGTGAGCTCGCCCCGTCTGTTGCTAAGCAACGCATCAAACCGTCGATGCGTGGCGATCAGCTGTGGGCCAAATTTTCTCCTTTGATTAAAGTTCTGCTGAACCATGAGACGCAACCAAACTTTGGAACGACGCCATCTTGGATGCGTTTGGAGCGACGCCATCTTGGATGCGTTTGGAGCGACGCCATCTTGGATGCGTTTTACCAGAGCTCAGTAAAACTCACTGAGGTCGACGTACTAAAAGTTGTTTTACCATTTTTAAAAGAAGTTCCAGGTAAATAAATGAAATTACTATTTCAGATTAAAACAGAAACTTCAGAGTAAAATATATCTTGGAAGTGCCAACAGATCCTTGTACCGTATTTTCTGGACTATAAGCACCGGTGCAGCTTTTAGCCCGGCTTATAACGTGGGAAAGAGATAATGGCTTATAGTCTGAAAAATACGGTAATCTTTTTCCTTGTTGTGAAGAAGTCCAGGTTTAAACTTCAAATAAAAAAGTTAAAATCTTTAGAAAACAGTAAAAAATAAATTATTTTAGGGAAAACAGAGCAATCAAACATTTCTCAGTTTTTTGTGTTAGTGATATTAATATATAAAAACAGACCAGCATCTTCAGAAAACAATACGTTAAAATGTCTTTTAGGTGAAAACTGAGATTTTAACGTCACATTTTGTCCTGATTATTATTTATTTTATGTATTGAGATAAACGGGATGAGATCGGCAAATTAAATGTTGGTTGGAATGGAGTCGCTGCCGTTCTCAGGGATCTCTCTGATTTGGTTTCCATCAAATGATGTCTCAGAAATCATTTAACCGTCCGTCACTAAATGTTTTTATTTTCCCTAAAATCCCTGAGTGAACTTTGGTTTCCTCAGGATGAGTTCAACGGATTTATGTTTCCATTTTTAATAGTGCAAACAGGAAGAAGAACCGAAGCTTCCAGCTTCAGGTTTACTGATTCTGGATCGAGACGAATCGTCACCTCTGAACTTCCTGAGGTTCAACTTCCTGCCTAGTCAAAGTCCTGTGAACCAGCCACAGGTCCAGTGAGGAAGAGGAGAATGGAGGCTGTGAGGAAGAGGAGCAGGATGAAGGCTGCCTCTTCATTTCCTGCGGCGGTGAAACCATCTGGACGTTCAGACGCTGGAAGCTGCACCTGAATACGAAGTGAAGCTGAAGCTCAGGAAACGCTGCCTGAGATTTTCTGATTATGTTCTGAATAAAACATTTTATTATATTTATAAACTTTCTAAACTCGGCTCAGATGGAAGGCCGCTCTCAAGGCAAAGCAGATTGTAGCAAAACGTTGTTTATATGTTGGGGTTAATCTGGACCACAAACCAAGGGAATAATAATAAGTATCACACTTTAAATATCTTCATAAGGTCATAAATTGCTTCAGTTTTAAGTTTAATTAATCAAATTTCTGGAAAAAAAATTGTTTGAGTTTCTGAAACTGATATTCATTAATTAAACTTCCTCAATAGTTTTTGTTGTTGGGGATCCGAGTGGCAACACGAAGCAGGACGAGCAGACAGTCGCGTCGCTCCGCCGCCAGGTGGCGTCGCCCCGCCCCTCCACCAGGTGGCCCAGTTATTGGAAAGCTTGTATTTCTGAGGACATATTAGGACTTCCTCCTCCTCCTCCTCCTCCTCCTCCTTGTTCTCACGCAGCAGACGATTCATTGTATTTTTACTTTTAGTAAAACTTGAATTTGGAACTTCAGTTTTCTGCTCTGTGTTTTTGGAACCAGTTTCACCTGAGAGCTTCGGATCGGTCCAGGACTGAACGGGACTGACTTCCTGATTGGATTCAGAGTCAGGCTAAGGAAGTGTGCCAGAGGTCACGAGGTCACCCATCGTCCTGAAACATTAAACCACCTCCAAGGCCTCGTTACTGCAGCGCCGTCGCCATCAGGCTGAGCAGGTCTCAAGCTAAATCTGCTTAAAACGACTTTCTTTAACTTTTTATCGGGTAATAAAACTTGTTTGATGACCTAAACGTGTGAAAAAGCAAAATATAA
Source organism: Poecilia latipinna (assembly GCF_001443285.1). NCBI lineage: Eukaryota > Metazoa > Chordata > Actinopteri > Cyprinodontiformes > Poeciliidae > Poecilia > Poecilia latipinna. The sequence goes on along the minus strand of NW_015112758.1, from coordinate 76,998 downwards.
ACAGTTTCCCACAGAGCGGAGGCGTCATCGGCCTGAGCTCATCTGGGTCTCGTTTGGTCCTGATTTCCTCTTAAGCTTTCAGAAACAACAGCAACAATAAGAAGCATCTTTAAATCCTGAGTCCTGATTGGCCCTGAACGTGGAAGAGCGGTGTTGGAGCGACGCGTCCTGCAGCTCGGCGCCTCGGGTCCAGAACGCCGACAGGCGCAGCAGATGTGGCCCAGATGTGCATCCAGGTGTTAAACTGACGAACGCTGTTAGTTTGTGATGAATCATCTCCACTGGTTCCTCAGATGATCAGCTGACTTCATGTCAGGTGAATCAGGTTCTGATGATGTTCTTCTGTAGCATGATTTGGGTCCAAACTGCCTCCAGGACCGGTTCTGGTTCTCAGACTGGAGCAGAGATGATTTCTCTGATGAGAACTCCTGATGCTCTGAAACGTCTGCAGAGCAGCTGCCATGAATCCTGCCTGGGATCACCTCCTACACGGAAACGTCCTGGTTCTGGTCCGGCCTGGTCCGGTGTGGTCAGTTCCCCTCCAGAGGACTGGGCTTTCTCCCACGTCAGCCCAGAACCAGAGAGTCAGAACCAAACGTCCGCCAACAATCCAGGAACAGTCTGGGGTCGAACAGAAATGGGGAAAAGCTCAACTGCACGTTTATTGTGGCATCTATAAAGAAAGACAACGTAACTATCACACAACACTAAAACATGCAAGAGAGGCTTTCTTTAC
>NW_015112758.1:65103-71187 GCF_001443285.1 Poecilia latipinna | reverse complement strand
AAATCTGCAAATTGCGTCCTGTCAGGCGACGGGGCCTGGATAATACCCGTGTTAAACGGACGGCGGAGTCCGGCGACGACAGGCGCTCAAATTCTGTAACAAAAGTTTGTTTTTATCTTTTTTCATCTTTTTCTTTTTTCAAAATCTCTTTCTCTTTCTTACTGTTTATTCAATGTCGCATGCTGCTTTTATTTTTCTTTAATTATGTAAAGCACCTTGAAATGCCTTGCTGCTGAAATGTGCTATACAAATAAAATTTGATTGATTGATTGATTGATTGATTGATTGATTGATTGATTGATTGGGGTCACCAGGCTGAAATGAGGCCGGCAGAAACTGAACAACCGGCGGTGGCCAATGAGAAGGAGGCTAATCACTAGCATTAGCATTGGATAGGCTAATGACTAGCATGCCAAGGAAGGTCACCCTCTGCATTGCCTACTTAGTCTACTGACTATTAGCAAGACATGCTAGCTTTAGATCTGGATAGCCTTACATTAGCACTGCCTGGGCTAATGTTAGCCTTGGACAGGCTAACAACTAACATGTCTAGTTTGTTTGGTCGTAACTGACTTTTTTCTTTTTTCCAACATTAAAAGCAGAATATTTTTAACCTAGTTTGTGATTTGTGGAACGTGAAAATATGATTCTGTATTAAACTTTCACTGAACAAATAAACATTTCATCAATCACAAACAAGGCTATAAATATTCTAACTTTAGTGAAGAATGATATATTTCATGTTTGAGGAGTCTGAGAGTTGAAGTTTGTAAACTGGAACAAGTTAAAGATAATTAATCGGTTGTGATCATAATCACAATAAATGAGTAGAAGTTAATTTTTCATAACTTAAGGTATTATTTTCCCAATCAGAAGCCAACTTCAGCTCCGTTTTATACATCATGTTGATGCTTCGCGTCCCGTTGGATTACAGCAAACTCATCAAGGCAGCTGATGTAAGATGTTACAGATTCTGCATATCAGCCCATTTTCTGATAAATGCGTTTTGTTTCTAACATTAGCTACCCAAAGCTAATGCTAACTAGTAGCGTTCTTCTCATTTTCCAGAGCTGGTTGGTCTCCGATCAGTAAAATCAGAAGCTAGCTTCAGTGGTTATAACATGCTGGAGAAACGAAGTGGCCGAGTGGACAGGAGTCTGAATTTTGGTGCTGAAAGTGTAAAATAAAATAAATCGTCTCAGAGATCAGGAAATGTTGGAGCCACAGAAAACCTGAGGTCATGTCAGGAGCCGGGAGATGAAAATGAAATACTGAATCAGCGAAGGAGCTAAAGCCTCCGCTCAGGTGTTCCCCGTCTGGGTCACCTGGTTTCCAGAGCAACGGCTGATTGCTTCCTCCGTTAGCGGTCCTGAAGGTGCTGAAGCCCCAGCAGATCTTCTCTGGGTTCATTGGGTCAGAACCAGCCGGACGTTTTATGGGACATTCCCTGAAACGAGCAGAAACTATTTTTACAGCCTGTTTCCTCTCCAGGGATGAACTCTGGAAGCTGTTTCTGTTTCTCCTTCATCGGCTGCTTGGAGGCAGTTTGTGGTCCGAACGCCGATTTATTTGTTCCTCCTTCATCGTCCTGATCAAAGCCAGCAGTTCCACTTCTGAGGATCTTTACAGATAAACACTGAAAATGTGGTCATTACACGTGTAGGAGGCAGAACACAGACGGCGTTTATACCAGCAGGACCAGCAGGACCAGCAGGACCAGCAGGACCAGCAGGACCACCAGGACCACCAGGACCAGCAGGACCAGCAGGACCAGCAGGACCAGCAGAACCAGCAGGACCACCAGGACCAGCAGAACCAGCAGAACCAGCAGGACCAGCAGAACCCAAATGGCTCCGGATCCACCTGGATGATCCGACATGTCCATCAGTGCAGGTGGTCCAGAGGAACATGGAGGCTCCAGCCTGTTAGCACAACGCCAGGACAGAGACACTGCTGGGAAGGGTCAAAGGTCACCTCAAGACTACACAAAGTCCTTGTCCTTAAGATAATAGTTAAATAAATAAAATAATTAAAATAAATCTTAAAAAAAAATTTTTTTAAATGGTTTTTGCTTAAATTAAAATAATTTTAAAATGAAAATAATATAATTTAATAAAATGCATACATTTGAAAAACACAAATTAAAAGATAAAAGTAAAAATTATTCCCAAGATGTTGGACGTCTGATCAGGTTCAGCTCAGAGCTCCAGCTCAGTCTCTACAGGTCAAAGGTCATGACCCTGAACCAGTAGGCTCAGAGTCTGTTCTGTCCAGAAACAAGATGGCTGCCGGGCTGAGGTTAGAGGTTACCATGGGGTGTTCTTAGTTTTCCTCTTTCTGGTAAAACATTCCAGTTTTATTTGTTGGAATCAGAAATGAGGAGCAGATGATCTCAGCAGCAGGACGGAGAAACGTTGGCCTGTAAAAGCTGTTTGCCAGCTGCGGATCGTTCCAGCGATCCCGTTTCCTTTGATTTCCCTCCGCTGAGCAACACGCCGCAGTCCGGTTCTGACGGGCCGCTCCGTACCTAGACCCGTTTCCAGCCCGCCGGGCCCAACGTGACGCTCCAACATCGACACACTCAGTCATAAAGAGAAGAACCAAACTCTGCAGAAAACCTCAGAAATGCTGGCAGGGGTTAAATAAAAACATCAAAACTCGGGCAGAGGTTGTTTGTTCCTCCTGCGGTTCTGTTCAGCCCAACCTGAACTGTGTGATGTCATCAGCTTATTGTCAGGGACGTCAGCCTGCAGATTTAGGGTACTCTAACCCTAGCTGTAAGGGTACCCTAAACCCCACAGGAGCCACAGGATCCTAAATCCCAGCTAGCATTGGTGCAGCTGCAGCAGGTTCATCTGTTCAACCATGAGACATGATGCGAACGTCCAACAGGTCCTGCTCAGGAAGGACGGTTCTGGTCCAAACCGTCCAGACTGACCTGGAACCGAAGCCAGAGACGGAGTCTTCATCCAGAGAATCGGTCCTGAAAGCGAAGGAGAAGCCAGTGGAACATTTTGGACATAATAACTGTCCATACATCTGGAAGATGATCGGACCATCCTAACTGAAGTGTGGTGGTGGCAGCATGATGCTGCGGGGTTGTTTTACTGCAGGAGGAACTGGTGCGCTTCAGAATCTAGATGGAATCCAGAGGAAAGAAGATTATGTGGAAATACTGAAGCAACATCTGAAGAAATAATGAGGAAGTTAAAACTCCAGAAGGACGACAAGCTCAACATCCAGAGGTTCTACAAACCTGACCCGGTTCTACTGGCTCTGTCAGGAGGAATGGACCAGAACTCCAGCAAACTACAGGGAGGAACGTCAGGAGGAAACCCAGAACATCTGACCCAAATCAGACAGTTTAAGACAATCATCCCTGACCTAATTCTGAATTCAGAGAAACTAAACTGAAAATGTTCTTGCTGATTTTTCTGACTTTGAGTGAATGGAAATAATCTGAAGCCAGAGAAGTTTGGTTCTGATTGAACACAGCGAACACAGGGTGTATGTAAACTTGTGGTTCCTCAGATGTTTCTGGGTGAGGGATCGTCAGTCTGTTGCCACTGAGCCGGGCTCTGCAGCGGATTTTGCTTTTAACGAGGCTCTTCGGGGGAAACGGCTCGGCTCTGCGGCCCGTCACGTGGTGAACACATATTTCCAGAACCGCTCTGGTTTGGAAACCGGTCCGTTCCCTCGCTTGTTTTTTCCCATGGCCGGCCGACGAAGGCTGCTGCTCCTCTTCCTACATGGAAACAAGCGACCACACCTTCGCCTCGCCCACTGCGACTCACACAGGAACACTTCTTCTCTGATTTAACAACAATAAAGCGCATTGTAACTGAAATACAGTTCGTACCAGCGTTGGCCATAACCGTCCGTCTGGCTCCTGTTCAGGTTCAGAGTCAGGAAGTCTCTCCAGCTCCTGATGCATCACATCTCCCTCTGGTTCTGCCAGCTGCAGCCACACAGAGCCGCCCCCCACTCCTCGGCTTACTTTCTGACTCACCAATGTTCCTGAACAATAGCCGCCATTGAAGGCTCTTTAACGGACAGCCTGCATCTATTAGCCGGCAGCCATGGCGACGCCACAGCAGCTCGAAACGCCATGTTGTTTCCATCTCAACATGGCGCTGAGATGGAAACGATGACGCGTCGTGGTCCAAACATGGAGAAGAACCAGATCAACACAAAAACAGGAAGTTTCAGAGTAACGCTACTTGACCTCTGACCTCCAAAACCACTCCAAAAGCAGGAAGTGGACTACAGCGCAGGGCATTCTGGGTAAATACAACCGAAGCTAACGTGTTAGCCTAGCACTAGCAGCAGAAATGGCTCCTGGTCTTTAGCCTAAAGAGAAATCCTCCAACCGCTAAAATCCTCCATCTTGTTTCCATCTGGTGAAGAAGGAAGTTTAAAAGAACCTTAAAAGAACTTCAAAGGTTTTTGTGTCGTTTCCTTCAGTGGTTCTTGGTGCAGCGCCCCCACAGGCCAGGAGGGGAACAGGTTGATTTGACTCAGAACCACAGCAGCTGGAGGTGGAGCAGATGATGGAGTTCTGGTTCCAGTAGAACCGGGTCGATTGGACCATCAGGAGGAACAGGGCTTCAGCTGGATCCTGGTGGGGCCCCGGGCCCCAGGCCCTGGGGGGTCTCTGGCAGGGGGGTAACTTTATGCGTTGGTTTGCTCAGTACCATAGTCCAACCAGATCGCTCTGGATGGATGAATCAGTTTCACATCTATTTGTTGAGTGAAATAAACACAAATGAAACATCCGAAGTACAAAACGGTTTACTGCTGCAGCTTTCACTGTCTGAGTGGCAGCCATATTGGATTTTGAGCTTATTGATGGTGAGAGATGTGACTTCCTAAATCAGATTTCAGGAATCGCTCCAGCTCACTTTTCAAACATGCAAGTTGAAAATTTCACATTTGAAACGATGAATACAAGAACCAGACTTTCAAAATAAAACAGGAAGTGAGGCAGGAACAGAAAGGGGAGCTGAAAAAAAACCCTGTGACAGTAACCCCAAGCGGTGAAACGTGAAGCTGTGAGTGCAGCGGTGGATGATTTAGAGGTAGGGAGGTGAGCTCTGCAGCCGCCTGGAAGATGTTTATGTGCTGACTCACCCAGAGCGTTGACTTTTCCATCCCGCTTCAGAGCCATGTTTACCTTGAGAACATATAATTTCCATGATTTGGTAGAAATGAGTAAGCGTGTTTCACATCTGCGAGTAATTTCTGCTCATCAGGCAAACAGTCCTGCTGCGTTCGGAGCCAGGAAGTCAGATTACAGGACAGGGCGGCGAGCCGTGATCCTGCACAACATGTCAGCGCCCCGAGTCGCTGCTGATGCTTCATGAGCTGAGGAAGGTGACCTTTAACCTCCACAGGTCTGCAGCAGGAGGAGCCGAGGCGCAGCAGCAGTGGGGGACGTGCTGCCCCCAGAGGCCATGTCTGTCATTACGCTGTGATTCACTTCAGGAGGATGAATGAAGTGGCGGTCAGGAGACAGAACAGCTCTGGTTTCTTAAAGGGATATTCCTGTCAAACACGTCCGTCCTTTAAATGCTTCCCTGCCAGTTACTGTTACATGGTTCTATTATGAGAAATTAACATTTATTCTGCATTTCTTTAAACTAGTTGACCTGCAATTAAACACAAATCAGCAAAATCCACAACATTTTCAATTCAAAAGCCCCTGCTGCTAAATTACTGAATAAACAGATATTTGACCTGAACAACAAACATATTTCCAGTTTTTAATCTGTTTTAATCTTTAGTTTCTTCATCAGGGTGCAGCAAAGTGGTTTTTATATCCATTCATCTTTCCAAATTTTCAGGAAACCCTGATTATTCATAGAGCTTCTTTAGAGAAGAGGATGCTAACATTAGCATTAGCAGCCACTGCGGATGCTAATGTAAGAGTTGGCTGCTACTGTGGATCAATCAATCAATCAGATTTTATTGGTATAGCACATTTCAGCAGCAAGGCATTTCAAAGTGCTTCACATAATTAAAATAAAAACAGCATGTGACATTGAAAAAAAAGTGAGAAAGACATTTTGAAAAAGATTAAAAAAG
>NW_015112758.1:60789-61865 GCF_001443285.1 Poecilia latipinna | reverse complement strand
AACAAAGCCACACAGCTTTCAGAGTTTAATAAACAATGATAAATTACAAAATTGTGAGATATACAATCAAAGCTAAGGAAAATCTCTATACAGAGCATACAACTATACATATGTAAGATAATTTATTAGTCATTTCTTTCTGCAGGTCTATTTTGTTATAGGAAAGTATTGCAATATTCAAACCCGCAATTTAGCAAGATATGTAAATCAGAGCTGGTGGTTTAGCTCTGATTTACATATTTTGTCTTTACAGAATTACACTATTAAAAATATAAACAAGGGCACATGTAACCTTTTAGTGGACTGTAATCTATAAAAAAAAAGAGCTGCCTGTTTGCTGCAGTGGAGATGAAGATGGTCCATTCAGGAAAGCAGAGCTGCAGCAAACTTTAACTGGAACTGCAGAAAAAAAAGAACAAAAGCAAAAATTGAATTGTTAATGCATGTCACTATGGGAAAAGCCTATTGAGTTTTCCTTAAAACTTTTTTAAACATTTAAATCACACATTTGTCTCCTGAAGGGAATTTTCTTTTGCAAAACAAACTTATTTGTGCATGTCAGAAATCTTTTCTTGATATTCTTTTTGTTTGACTCAAAGTTTTGCTTGTGATTCTCACATGACGTCATGGGCAGGACCTAAAATCACAACAAAAGATTTCTGATGTGTGCAAATAAAGGATTATGTTTGGCAAATAACTTAAGTTCACGAGACAAAAATTAGTTATTTAATTAAAAAAAAAGTTTTTTAAACAAAATAATTTGTTTTTAAAAAAGAAATCATTACAATTCCAAAAGTTTAAATTTTATTTTACTTAACTGAGGTTAGTTTATTTTTTCCCATTGAATAATTGGGGTTGAGTTTTTTCCCCTTCATTAATGACATACATTATATCTATCATGGTAATTCAGGGTGAGTTATTTTTAATTCTAAATGAATATCCTTGTTGGACTTTTATTTAAGTGCTATTCTCCTTCAAGATACATTTACCTAACGCCAGAATAAATGCAATGTACATTATGCAGCAAAGGAAATTAGAAGATCGGACATTATGGAGATGATCGGTTTTGGACGGGC
>NW_015112758.1:53426-57186 GCF_001443285.1 Poecilia latipinna | reverse complement strand
CAGTTAAATATCGTTTAACTGTCGTTTATCTGGGGCTCCAACCCTCTGGGACTTTAGTCAAAAACGCCGTTTGACAAGGACTCCAACCTCTAGGTTTTTAGTTGAAACGCTGTCAACTGGGACTCTAAACCCCGTAGGACTTTAGTTAAACGTCATTTAACAAGGATTCTCACACCCCTAGATATAGACGAGTTGAACTGGGACGTTTTCCGGGGAGCTTTACATAGACAGTGTGAAAGAGAAATAAAAAGAAGTTAATAACTAGATGAAAAGTAAAGATAAAAACATTAAAACATCAAGACATCAAAACCCACACTCTAATACTAACTTAGCCATAAGCAGCTCTAACCAGGTGGGTTTTAAGTTGAGATTTAAAGGCTCTCAGTGTTTCGGCTGTTTTACAGTTTTCTGGAAGTTTGTTCCAAATCTGTGGTGCATAGAAACTGATGCGGACATTAGCTCCTACTGTTGACGCTGACGTTAGCCATAGTTACTACTGCTGACGCTGATGTTAGCATTAGCTGCTACTGTGGATGCTAACATTAGCATTAGCTGCTACATGGTTAAAAACTGTCAGACTGACTCCACATGGGCTTTTTATTTATTAACTTATTTTACGTCTTGGTGTTTCCTGGGACGGACCGGCTGACGTGACGTCCCTGTCTCCGTCCCTGTCTCCGTCCCTGTCCATGTCTCTGTCTCCATCCCCGACATGTCAGACTCTCTGAGAATCACTGAAGCTCTTTGTTTCTTCTCCATGCTTTAGTTGAATGGGGAAAAGTGTTAAATAAAACATTTATATCTGTAGCTGGTTGGTCGATGCGACTTTAACACTCAAAACAATTTAAAGTCAATAAAACAGGATAAAAACATTTTATGTTCCTACATTCAGTCCTGCTAGCAGCAATGTCTGAAATGATTCCTGATGATTTTTATCGAAGATTTGTCCTGTAATGATGTCGCTGGAGCTGCTTTAGTCTCAGGGTTCTGAGTACGGACCCTGGTGGTTCTGGTGGTTCTGGTGGCAGTGAAACCTTTGAAGCTGCTTGTTGGTGGGAGTCTGATGTGCTTATAGAAAGAGTCTCATGTTATGAAGAGATAGAATATAAAATGAAACTGAGACGTTTCCAGATGGTTCCTGTTTCACTGAAACACAAAATCTGTGGCAGAATCTGTTTTTTCCTCATCCGTACAGAACGGCCTTCAGCTTTCCTCTATAAGCTCTTTGTCTTCTGTTCCAAACACATCTTACATTAAAAACTGCATTAATGGCCAGATGTGTTTCACAGCTGTTGGTTTCCCAGTAAAAGCCTCCAGGGTCTGAAAACGGGGGATTCCCATAAAAGAGCTGCTGCTGCAGTAAAACCCGAACCAGAACCAGAGCAGAATGCCGTCCTGCAGGGAGGAGTCGGATCAGGACAGTAATGCTTCGCTCTGATTGGTGAGTCAGTCACATCCAGAGGATAAAAGCTCCTCACAGAGAGCATTTCAACTCAGAGTTTATTCTACATGCTCTCTACATTTATGTTTGTTTTTGGATAAATTCACGCTTGCACTGTAAAAAAAAAGAACTATCTGAAGGTTGCTCAAATTACCTTTTTTAGTGGATATAAGGAGAATGAGAAAGTCACGTGACTTCCTGTTTCCTCACTTCCTCTGGCCGTCGGTTCAGATCTGTTTGAGAATCAGACGGACTTTGAACAACTTTAAATCCCACAACCAGCAGTGACTTCATTCTGCATCTCATTTTAACCACTTTGGTTGTGAAGCTAGATGTGCTAGCTAGCTTAGCGCTGCCACCAGGCGGCCATTATAAAACAACAAAACAAACTTTGGAGCCAATAACTTTCTGAAACCCAAAGTTCATTTACATCAACCATTTCGTCAGTTTCTCCAGCATTTTTATTCAGATTTTTTTGAACCATTTGAAGTGTTGAAACAGAAGTTAATGTGTGAGGCCATATGTTTTCATACTGCTGACTAATCTGAACAGTAGAACGTTTAATGACTCACAGGAATCCCACTGAGTTGGTAGGAACTGAATGAACTCAAAGTTTTGAAGGACCTAGATTCAGTTGCAGTAGATGTGGAATGTCGTTGGCTGGATTTAGTTCTTTGTTTCTGCAGCATCCCAGTTTGGCTCTGGGCTCCTTTAGAAGCCAAACTTTGAAACGATCCTGTTTAATGTAGAGGAGCAGTAAATAGTTCACAGCTGAAGTGAACATTAAGTTCCTCACATTAACATTTTGCATCTGTTCAGGCAGAAAACGTTTCTGTCCGTGTGCTGGTCGACGTTACCGAGCCAACAGGCTGAGCGGATATTTTCAGTTCGAATTAACGAACCGTTTCACCTCAACACACGTTGTGAAGATGCAAAGTTTATTTTCATGACTGATACTCAATCCAGTTTTTCTGCAGCTCCAACTAACAACAAATGTGACGGAATCAAGTTCAGTTTATTATTCAGATTAAAAAGTTTTTATCTCAGTGAACCCAACAGAGCCGCAGCGTTTCAGGAAAACTTTCTGAGTGAATCATCTAACAATGTTACATTAAATTATTAATATTCAGTATTAAATATCCAACATGCATCCAACATGGATGATTGCTGCTGACGCACTGAGCCGGTCCGTCTGCCTGAGAAAAACTGTAAAATGTCTTTAAATTAGATCAGAAATAATTATTACATCTCCAATAAGGTGGAGGAAAACAAAATATTAAGACAAAAATGTTGCTAACATCAACTCTACTCTTTGAATTTTTATCTCTTTGGATGCCACTTTTGGTTTCTTTTAATCAGGAGGTTTGTATATTTATTTTGTAAAAAGAAAAGAAAGGAGAAAAAATAACCATGAAACACATCGATGGCAGATGATTTTACAGGAACTCGGGAGAGAAAACAATCCAGGGAAACTTCGTCCAGAACAGAACAGGAACATTTAGTTTTTAATACTACTTAGAAATTGTGGAGTACTTATTACTTTTACAAAATTGGAACATACTTAGAAAGTCCAGACGATACCTACTAACTTTTACTTTAGCAATCCATAACAGGGATTAGAACAAATTTACAATCCAGAAAAATTACCTAGCAAGTAAGAACAGGAATTTATTATCAACATTATTAGATTGTCTTTCTTCTTTTGCTCTTTTTTTTGGTTTATTTTGTTTGAATTTCCTTTTTCATTCACGTAAAGCACTTTGAATTGCCTTGTTGCTAAAATTTGCTACATAAATAAAATTACCTTACCTTTTCGTTCTGGTTGGGAGCCTGCAGATGTTCCCACTGCTGTTTGGTCTCCAACGTCAGAAGAAGAATCTGCTTCATTCCCTCCAGATCAGAAAAACTGTGCTTCAGTTCTGCATGTAGAACCTGATTACACCATGCTACCGCAAAGAACTCTGGGAAAATAACACCATGCTACTGCAGAGAACTCTGGGAAAATTACACCATGCTACTGCAGAGAACTCTGGAAAAATTACACCATGCTACCGCAAAGAACTCTGGGAAAAATACGCCATGCTACCGCAGAGAACTCTGGGAAAATTACACCATGCTACCGCAAAGAACTCTGGGAAAATTACACCATGCTACTGCAGAGAACTCTGGGAAAAATACGCCATGCTACCGCAGAGAACTCTGGGAAAAATACGCCATGCTACCGCAAAGAACTCTGGGAAAAATACGCCATGCTACCGCAAAGAACTCTGGGAAAAATACGTCATGGTACCGCAGACTGGCAAAGCAGTCTGGGAAACT
>NW_015112758.1:48413-49601 GCF_001443285.1 Poecilia latipinna | reverse complement strand
GAACTCTGGGAAAATAACACCATGCTACTGCAGAGAACTCTGGGAAAATTACACCATGCTACTGCAGAGAACTCTGGGAAAATTACACCATGCTACTGCAAAGAACTCTGGAAAAATTACACCATGCTACTGCAGAGAACTCTGGGAAAATTACGCCATGCTACCGCAAAGAACTCTGGGAAAATTACACCATGCTACTGCAGAGAACTCTGGGAAAATTACACCATGCTACCGCAAAGAACTCTGGGAAAAATACGCCATGGTACCGCAGACTGGCAAAGCAGTCTGGGAAACTTCTGGCTCTCTGTAGTTTAAATTCCAGGAACGACTGCCTGGAATGAACGGGTGAAGCTAACCAGGCGCTGCTCTTGAATTATTTTGGGAATTTAGCACTAAATACAGAAGCTGTTGAGTAATCTTACAGTTATTTTCACACATAAACAGTTTATCCAGCAGAGCAACATTGCTAACCAGGTCAATCATTGTTTTCAGTAGAAAATTTTTCCACATACTAAAAAAATTCCTGGCAGCTGAAACAACATGAATAAAAGCAACACATCTACAGCTGACTCTGTGAAATTAAAATGTGTTCAAAATAACTGACTTCTCTGACTGGACAGAGGATTTGCATGGTGGTGCAGCTGGTCGCTGTGTTTCTGCAGATAGACGGCTTCCAGCACCGTAACCGTCGTCTCTGAAGTGAGGAGGTTCCTTTTTCAGAAGTTTGGGTGATTTATCGCCTCAGCTCTCCTTCAGGGCTAAAAACACAGAATCACTAACAGCTACAGTCAAGGAGGCTCTTTGCGTCTGCATGCTAACCCAATAAAACCTAAAGTTCAGCTGCCAAACTGAGCTGGAATGGAAACGAATAAACATCATTAAATGTGAAACAGCAACATGAAGCGTTCAGTAAAACACTGTATGCTAACTGTTACTGAGCACAAAGATCACAGAGATGAGATGCAAAATTCAGTTTAATAGCATGAAAAGCTAATGCTGCTGCCATCTGCCAAGCTAACGCTGCTGCCCTCTGCTAGGCTAACGCTGCTGCCCTCTGCTAGGCTAACGCTGCTGCCATCTGCTAGGCTAACACTGCTGCCCTCTGCTAGGCTAACGCTGCTGCCCTCTGCTAGGCTAACGCTGCTGCCCTCTGCTAGGCTAACGCTGCTGCCATCTGCTAGGCTAACA
>NW_015112758.1:27978-44211 GCF_001443285.1 Poecilia latipinna | reverse complement strand
GGCACAAAGCGCTGAGGCACTCTGCTAAGCAATCGCTGCTGCCGTCTGCAAAGCTAACGCTGCTGCCCTCTGCTAGGCTAACGCTGCTGCCCTCTGCTAGGCAAACGCTGCTGCCCTCTGCTAGGCTAACGCTGCTGCCCTCTGCTAGGCTAACGCTGCTGCCCTCTGCTAGGCAAACGCTGCTGCCCTCTGCTAGGCTAACACTCCCAACCTCTCTCTGTTGTGGCAATAGGTTTGTTTTAAAGTGAGGAAAACAGTAGTTTATTGCATGTTTATTACTGCTATTAACTAACTAGTAAAGGTTGTAACAGGTTTCTGGTTCTGGTTTCTGGTTCTGATTTCTGGTTTCTGGTTCTGGTTTCTGGTTCTGGTTTCTGGTTCTGATTTCTGGTTTCTGGTTCTGATTTCTGGTTCTGGTTTCTGGTTCTGATTTCTGGTTTCTGGTTTCTGGTTCTGGTTTCTGGTTCTGATTTCTGTTTCTGGTTTCTGGTTCTGGGTTCTGGTTTCTGGTTCTGGTTTCTGGTTCTGGTTTCTGGTTCTGGGTTCTGGTTCTGGTTCTGGTTCTGGTTCTGTTTCTGTAGCTCTATAGATCGGCGCACATGGAAGTGATAAGTGTAAAAACGGGGCCTGTTGCGTAATCCACAGGAAAAGGCCTGAGGTCTTCCTGGTCACATGGCTGGAGCTCTGGGAAAACATGAAGCGGATTCCGGAGGAACTGGAGCGCCTCTGCTGCTCTTTCATCTCATTTGATGTTTCTGGCCCAGAGGAGAGAAAGTTTCTTGTTTTCCGTCATCTGGTCGTTTCGTAACCGCGTCCTCAGCTGCTCTATCGGCTTCAGCCAGGAGTTTTCAGGTCGTAGATTCAGAATCAGAACTAGATTTATGTTCAAATTACTTTCTGTGAAATAAAAACAGATTTCATGCGTTTGTGTTTTGTGGACATATTAATCTAGAGATGATCAAACTTTTCTCTGCATTTGGGTTTCATGATCTGAACTTTTGTTACAATCAGAAAGTTCAGCCTTTCAGTGTTGAAACTCAGAAAATCAGTGTTACCATGGCAACAGCAGGTCAGTGTGCTGAAGCTGCAGCCTCTAATGGTCCGAGCACGAAAACGCAAAGTCGTCACGTCCAGAATCAGTTCATCCACATCTCCAGGACAGGGGTCAAAGGTCACGGTCAGGAGGGTCCACTTTAGGACAGAGAGAAAGAAAACTAAACCATCTGCAGGTCGGCTTCATGAGCCGAACATTCAGATCAGCGGAGGGCACGACCTCTGACCCATGACCTAATGGAAGGTCCTATTCGTGAACTATTGACCTGTCAGTGACATGATGCCATTATCAGTGTGTTTCTGGGCCTGTTGCTCTCAAGCTGGACGGTGGTCACAGCTGGTTCTGAAGGTCCAGATGTTGTAGGATCTTCCTGCTCTGCAGCCCACCGGGTCGGCCTGCAGCTAGCTGCTAACAGCTAGCTGCTAACAGTAGCCGCTAACAGTAGCCGCTCCACTGCTAACAAATCAGCAATTTTCTTGTTACATTTGGAAAAATTGCAGACAAAATTGTTGGTATCGACCAGAAATCTGCAATCGGTGCAGCTCCAATTTTTGTCCCATGAACATTTCAAAGGTTTCCATCGTTCTGCTCCAGTTTCCATGATTTTTGCAGCAAATCGTTTAATTTCCAGCAGAATCAGAACAGAAATCAGATTAAATGAATCCTCAGTTTGAAGTTCCTCTGAGCGGTTCTGATGAAGCGGGCCCCATCCGGGCCCAGTCAGCAGCAGCCAATCAGCAGCCAGCTCTGCCTGCTTGGGTCCAGTCATGTGACCCAGAGTTTTAATCCAGTCTGACGGCGCCGAGCCGACAGAAGCCTCCAGACGACGGCCGACCTCACCTGGCGACCGCACCGCCTGACCTCCGCTGACCTCCGCTGACCTCTGCTGACCTCCGCTGACCAGAGGAGTTTCTGTCAACGTGATCAGAGCTGCAGGAGGAAGCCAGGTGAGTCTGCAGTACGATGATCCTCCGTGTCTCAGTGGGTTTACTGTAATCCGTCTCTTTGCTCGGTCGGTGGAGCAGCAGCAGGTTTTCTATTAGTGAATCATGTGAATTTTTCTGAGTTTTTCTGAGTTTTCGGCTCCACAGTTTCAAACTTTCATCAGTTTGAAACATGAAGCGTCTCCTGATGTTTTAACTTTTCTTTCTCTCGTGACTTTTTATTGAATAAATAATAAACTGTTTGCTCTGCTAACCAATCAGAAGCCAGGATGTTCCTGCAGCAGCTCCACCTGAAATCAGATCAAGTTTCTGTGCCCAGCAGGAGTATTATGGGCTGTCTGCTGAGGAAGAGGAGGAGAGCCTTCATCCTGTCAGATTAGAAAACCATGTGAGTCTGTTTCCCAAAATGACCCAGATTTGATTAAAGTCCTGCAAACTGGACATGGAGACGCCACAGGGAAGTAAGTACACCCAGTCCACCAGGCAGGGAAGTAAGTACACCCAGTTCACCAGGCAGGGAAGTAAGTACACCCAGTCCACCAGGCAGGGAAGTAAGTACACCCAGTCCACCAGGCAGGGAAGTAAGTACACCCAGTCCACCAGGCGGCTCTAGATCTAAATCTCTCAGCATCTATGAAGCAGATCTGAGACATCCTGCAGGAGCAGAGTGTGAAAAAGTAAGTACGCCCTCCAGCAGCAGGTGGAGCAACGCTGGTCCATTCAGGTTCTGCTCAGATTACCAGTCAGGCAGAGGGCTGGGCTTTGTCTAGGCCACTGCAACACCTTGAATCTCTTTGTTTCAGTCGTTCAGATTTGCTGCCGTTTGGACCCAGATCCCAAACCATCACACCGCCTCTGCCGAGCTTCACAGCAGCTCTGCTGCGTTTGGTTTCCTCCATCTTGGCCCAACGTCTCGTCTGTCCAGAGGAAATTGTCCCAGAGGTCTTCCTCAGTCTGGCAGCCATCTTGTTTCTAGACAGAACCCTTCCAAGCAGCTGTGCTGGTTCATTGTCTTGACCTTTGACCTGCTGCCTGCAGAGTCAGAGGAGGAGCTCTGATCTTCCTCTCTGAACCTGTTGAAGGTGATCAGCTGATGAAATGTTTTCTTTTCTGATGGACTTCAGATGGTTTAGTGATGACCTTTGACCCCTCCAGGTTGACAGTTTCTCCTTCTCGCAGGTGTTTTTCCTTTCTGTTCCTCAAACTCTTGATACTTTTGTTTGTAATCAGTGAAACGCAGACCTGAATCCATCCTTTCGTCCGTCCGTCTGTCCATCCATCTCTTCCAACTTGTTTAAATTTGCAGTTTTGTTTCTCAGATTTCCTCTGGTTCTCAAGCTTCTGTTCAGTTTTAGAGCCTGTAAAGACGGTCTTCATTACTTGGCTGGAAACCATTTAAAATGTGTATTGGATGATAAATGAAACAAGTGCAAATAGATTGAAGTTATTGATTGATCGTGTGTTTAATTCAGTGTCTTCTCAGCTGGACCTGGTGATGTCCTGTTAGATAAAACAAACAAATAGAGAATATATTTATGTTGTGACTGAAATGCACTGACAGACGTCTGAAGGCTTTGTGTTGCTTCCCTCTGTCTTCCTCTGCTGGTGTTCAGGCTAAAAGGTTCCCCGGGGACCTGGGCACCTTCTAAAGGTTCCAGAAGAGACCATTATGGAGGGAAGGGGGGCAATAAAACTTTGCACTTTAAAAGTTCAATGTTAGATTTATATTTATACAAATGTGTATTTAGAGGTGCTTAAAGATGAATAGTGTTTGCTAATATATATTATTCTGATGATTTAGTTTTTGTCAGTTTTTAATGTGTATGTATAACTTGGTGGGTTTGTTAACTGGAACAGCCCACGAGGTAGCAGCTGCATGTTAGCCACGAGCTGTTAGCTGCATGTTAGCCACGAGCTGTTAGCTGCATGTTAGCCACAAGCTGTTAGCTGCATGTTAGCCACAAGCTGTTAGCTGCATGTTAGCCACATGCTGTTAGCTGCATGTTGGCCACCTGATGTTAGCTGCATGTTATCCACATTGAGTTGTTGCTGCTGAGACCTGCGGCCTGTGAAGCAGGCTGTCTGTTAAATGTTGGTGAATGAACTCCCAGTGGCTCTCCTCCGTTTCTCTGCCTCAAGTCTCCTATTTAACCAGCTGCTAAGGTCCAAATTTTGGATAAATTCAGATATTTCAGCCTTTAGGTGTTTAAATTCTGTGTTTTCATTTCTTCCACAAATGGGTTAAAATAACTTAATCTCCTTTTTCTTCACTGAATCTCAAAGAAAAAATTTTCAGCCTGCTGTCATCTGTCAGGTGTCATCATCAGCCATCTTTGTTCTCCGCCGCCATGCCAACCACCGCTGTGGGCAGGAAACTGGATTTGTCCAAACTGACGGATGAAGAGGCCAGACACGTGTGGGACGTCGTCCAGAGAGACTTCGACCTGCGGAGGAAAGAGGAGGACCGGCTTGGGTAAATTCAGAAATTAATTCTGATTATTAGTGATCAGAGGTGGAAAGCACTAATCATAAACATTAGCTATGCTAACGCTAAAGTGTTATGACAACATGGTATTTAGCTGAAGTTCCTGCTAAAGGGCTAAATTCTTCCATAATGAATAAAAGACACAACATAAATATAAACGTCTGAATAATTAAAAAAATTCTCAAGTCGATAATTAAAACTTCAACTCAAACTTTATTCATCAAAACAACCAAGAAAATTAGTGCTGGAAAAATGTACTTTTGTTGAAGCTAAGAGTGCTAAATGTCTGCAAAATTACCAAAACCACTAAATATAAAATTAGCTATGCTATCAGCGGGTTAGTGGACGTGTGTCCATCATTGCTAATTATTTTAGTTTAATTAGTTATTTAGTTTTCAGCAGCTGTTGAGACGAATACAGGAGTCGATTAGCACCACATCATTTATCTGGTCAGCAGGAAGTTCAACTCTTTGAGGAGAAAACGACTTCTCTGACCGCATCATGTGAAGTGGAAAGTTTGGTGGAGGGAGGATCTTGGGGCTCAGTGGTGGTCAGCCTTTTACCAACCCAAGACATGTAGGGTTGGTAAAAGGTGACGGCTCACTTCCTGTTCCAACATGTCTGAACATGTTTAGAATGAATTGGAGCAGAAACCTGAACCAAGCCTTCCTGTCTAACATCAGTGTCTGACCTCATAAATATCAGTGTGGAAGAATGAACAAAAATCCCCCTAAACAAACTCCTGACTGTCTGGAAGAACTTCATTGCAGATCTGACGATCCTGAAGCTGAGAGATATTAACCCTAAGAATTAATAAATAGCCAGACGACTGAGGGCTTCGCTAATATTATCATCTTCACTTCTGTGACCCCTGACCTCTGGAACCATTCTGGATCCAGGATTCACCTCCCTATATAGACAGAGGGGCGGGGCCAGCAGAGGACCTCACTGTCGGCCATTTTGTTAGCGATCTTGGCTAGCGCTCTGCTGCAGTTATTTGCTTCCATCTGAATGTTTGTTCCTGTGAAGCTGCTGCTGTTTCTTCCTCTGCGGTTCTGAATCGGTTCTGATCTTCATGTGGTTTCCACATAAAACTGTCCAAACCTCAGCAATAAAAACCAAATATGTTGGTTCACAGTTTGAAATATTTTTCTTTTTCTTTGGTGAGAGAAACAAAAAAGCAACAGGAGGCAAAATATTTTCTTTGTTTTCTGTTTTGAACAGAACCAAACAGGTTCTGCTCGGCCCACAGTGACAGAGTTCATGTTGTAAATACGTTTATTCACTTTTGTTTACAGAATCAGAAAATAAGCATCAGGTTCAGTTTATTAACTAAATTGAAAAACTGAAATAAATGTAAAACCTGATTCTGTCAGACTGAAACATAACTGAGCTTAAAGGAGGAATTATTGGAGACAAAATCCTGTTAGAGTTTAATAAGTTTAACATTTCCTTCCTCATCATCATCATCATCACTGCAGAGTCTGCTCCTCCGGTTTTATAATATTTAATGCTAACGACCACAGATCAGTGATCCGACCCCATTCCTCCAAACGACCCCTCTGTCAGCTGAAGGGTGTACTTACTTCTGTCATGACAGAAAACGTTTCTTCTTGTAACAGTCTGTGGCCTGGAAGGCTCAGAAAAGCATCCAGACGGTGGATCTTCAGAACCTCGATGAGTTCTGGTCTCATATCCATCATTTCCTCACGGCGTTAAAACTTCATTCATTTACTTACATAAAACAGGAAATGCCGTTTATGAGGAACGCCTTAAAAATGGTGAAGAACATTTTTTGATGGTGTTTGTCATAAAAATATCACAAACCAATTACTCTGAAACAGCTTTATTTTTTATGAAGACACTGAACTGTGCATGAAATGAAAACGGTTTCAGGTCAGAGTCTGGTCTGATGTTGGAGATGTTCCTGTTTTTGTGGCAGAAGCCATCAAACCTGCCCTGATGCTGATAACAGGAGGAGCTGCAGCCGTTTCTGAGAGTCTGGGTTTGTTTGGAAGCTGGAAACGTGAAACTGTCAGTCAGGCAGAGAAACGTCTGGCTGCTGGTCCCAGATCCCTCAGGTCTGCTGCGAAGCAGAAACTGCAGTTAATCACAAACGGCAGAACGGAGCCAGGTCAGAGGTCATACGTCTGAAAGTAGAAACTAGTTCACATACCATGAAGTTCAATATTATTTCACCAAAGGAAACTAGAAATGTAACTTTTTGGAACAATTTATCGTTCTAAAAAAACCTTTGACATCTGAGCTATCAGTTTTCCTGCCCGGTTCTGGTGCTTTAAACCTGATCAACAGCAGGAATTCAGCCATTTTTAGTCTTTTTTTATATTTATAAAAGTCATATTTTCACCATGTTTTTCATTCATTCATTAATCTCACAGTTTCAAACTAAATACTTAGTTCAAAGTTAAATATTAAATTAACCTTTAACTTCAAGCTAAATGTTTAGCCCAGAGCTACATATGTAGCTTAGGGTTAGCTTAGCTAGCTGTTTACTTAGCGGTGGCTAAACCCATCTGAGCGCTAACTGGAGTTTGTTCGCTTTGCTGTTTTCACTCAGTGAGTTTATTTCTGTCATGATCCGTGGTTTTCTGTGTGTTTTTGAGTTTTTCAATGTGTTCCTGTTTCCCTGTGAGTCTCTGTCCTGTCCTCCCCGTTGATTGCTCCCCAGGTGTGTCTCATTCCCTTAATTACCCCGTGTGTATTTATACCCACCTGTTGTCTGTGTTCCTCGTCGGGTCCTTGTCAATTGTCAAACGTTTGCAGTCTGCGTCTGTCTGTCCGTCTTCCCAGTTGTACTGGTTAAGTCCTGTGTCGACGTCAGTTCCAGTTGATTTAGTCTTCGTTGTCAGTTGCTACCGGTGCTTAGCTGCGTGCTAGTTGTTCCTGCCGTGCTGCCTGATTTGGACTGTTTGAGCATCTTCATCATTAAATATATTCATCATCACTATAACCTGGGTCTCAGCGTCTCTCCTCACCACCAACAACCCCACCTCATGACAATTTCACCTGTCAGTTAAATTCTCTAAAACGAACCGCAGAACGTCTAAAGGCCGTTTTGTCCCGACATCCAGAGCTGGAGCCAGATTCACTCCTGAACTCGTCCTGGTGGCTTCATTGCTCTCTGCTCTGGAACCGTGGAATCAAATCCTGCGCTCCAGATTTGTGGGATTTGGAGTTTAATAGTACTGAGAATTTTCTGCTAATTTTACTTTTAAATCATGCAGAGTTTAAACCAAAGCAGCTGTGTGTGTGATGGGTTGAGGAATCCTGAGCCATGTCCCACTGATCCCAGTGATATGAGCCATAATCTAACCAGTATGGTCCAAACAAAAGCCTCCAATAAGCAATAAAACTCCCCTGTTCCTTCAGGAATAGTTTATTTCTGTTTTTCAGCCAGGACATTTGGGGCTTGTTATCTGAATAGTTTCCCCTCTGCTGCAGCCAGCGTCTCTCCGAGGGAGGCTTTAACTTCTCCACCAATCAGACGCTTTACTTTCAGCTCTGCAGCAGAAAACATTGGGCTGGAGGCGGTGAAGTCATCAGAACGGCTGCAGGACGGTGCAAAGATAAACTGCTTTTCTACACGTTTTGCTTCAGGACGTTTTCTGCTCTGCAGTTTCTCTGTAAACTTGATTGATTGTGTGAAGGAGTGAAAACAACATAATCCCACTTCTTCCCAGAAAATGTCTTCTTCTGCCTTTCATCAACTCTTCTTTGTTAGAAAAATAAGTCAAACAATAATCTGCGTGCTGCAGTCGTCCAGTTTGTTTGCTTAGCTGTAAAAGCTGCGATCAGCGGCTTGGAAACTCACTTTGAATTCATGTCTGCAGTTTGGAAGAGTTACTGCTGTTTCTGTTTTCCCTGGCTGAGTTGTGCTGGACACTGTTAGCGTAGCTTAGCATCATGCTAGACTCGTCCCTGTGGAATAAACTCACTAAGATGAATCTACTTTTCACACCAGGGTTTTATGGTGCAGTTCTGAGCACTCAGTATCTTACCTGCAGCAGGGAGATGGGCCTCATTTGAGAGAATCATGGATCCAAACTAAACAACTAGACAATTTAGGAGAGTTTAAATCATTTATACTAACTAAAATTTTAAGAAGAATCTATTGTTAGTTTTTAGACTTTAGTTTTTTCATGAAGTATTTCAAAGTTCATATGAATACTGAATTATTTAATGTTGACATTTCACAAATGAAAAAGAATCAGATCATGAGTGAGCCACTGCAGTGTGGCTGTTGTCCAAACTGTGATTTAGATACTGACTGCTCATGACTAATCCAAACAACCCAACAAAAGCAAACTGTTCTTAAAACATCAGGTGCTGAGTTTTGACTGAAAACATGGAGACGTCAGGATTTGTTGAAGGTTTCGCCTGGTTGTTTTCCAGCGAACTGAAGAGTAAAATAGAGAAAGAAGACACGAAGCGGGAGCTGCTGGGGAGCCGCAGCAGCCTGGCCGAGTCCTACTGCATCCGCTGCCTTCAGCCCTTCAGGTTCCTGGTCAACATCAAGCGTCAGTGTTTGGACTGCCAGCTTCACGTCTGCCGCTCCTGCAGCCGCTTCAGCAGGAGGGATCAGGGCTGGCTGTGTGAGCCCTGCCACCTGGCCAGGTAAAACGGCTCCAGCCTGTTCCTCAGGCCATCACACACCAGGAAGAGTTCAAATGTTATTCTTGAACTTTCTGACTCTGAATTGTCAAAGTTTCTCAGGTTTCTCAGTTGGACTCAGTGGAAGGAAAAATCGCTGAGAACAAACTGAAGTTTTGTTTCAAGGCAGATTTCTGCAGCTCATATAACATTCATGATTTACTGTCTCCCCAAATCGTTCTCTATGGGACGATGCCTGTCGCCTTTGTTTGCTGCACAGCTGAGACTCTAACTGGGAAATTATCTGGTGCTGTGACTTCATACCAGTTTACCAGATGTTTTAACCAACTAGATCAGTGGGGTCCAAAGTGGGTCCTGGAGGCATCCTGCATGTTTTACTCTCTCCCTGGTGGTAGAAGCAACCTTCTCATCAGGTCAGTGCTCTCCTCTAATGAGCCATCATTGGATCCAGGTGAGTTAAACCAGGGAGAGAACTAACCTTAACCTGTTAAACCAGGGAGATAACTAACCTTAACCCGTTAAACCAGCGAGAGAACTAACCTTAACCTGTTAAACCAGGGAGAGAGCTAACCTTAACCCGTTAAACCAGGGAGAGAACTAACCCTGTTAAACCAGGGAGAGAACTAACCTTAACCTGTTAAACCAGGGAGAGAGCTAACCTTAACCCGTTAAACCAGGGAGATAACTAACCTAAACCTGTTAAACCAGGGAGATAACTAACCCTACCCCTCCAGGACCCACTGTGGGCTCCACTGAACTGAAGGACCAGAACCGTTTATCCTGAGGCTGAGCATCAAGACGTACAATCAGAGGCAGTGAGACGATGTTACAGCGTCACGTCTCCTGGATGACATCATCAGCTGTTGGCTAGCACTGTTGCCATGGTTACACATCAGAGCAAATGTCTACAAAAAGATCAAACCAGAGCTAACATAACAGAGCTACTAAAACATGCTGATGTTTGAGCTAAAAAACTAATTTAATTTTCTAATTTAGGGAATAATTAAAGATTAAAAGTTAGCTTTGTTTGCTGAGTTTAGTTAGCTAAGCTATTTAGCACAGCTTATGTAGCTTTGCTATGATAAACAGCTTAGCTGAACTTGAATTTATTTCATTTGAGGGACAGTGAATATTAATGAATGTACAATATTTCTGCAAATACACCAGATTTAGCAAGATGCTAATTTCCATCAGTAGCTGCATTAAACAAACACAAAATCACATTAACACAATACCATAACAATAACAACAAATACAAACAATATTAGGTCAATTTAATCTGATTTAAAATACCAAAAGTACAATGATAGCATTTACATGATAGCAGTAACTTAGCTTATGGACTTAAGCTTAATGCTATCAGATTTTAGCTTAGCTGCTCTTTTTGAGGAAATTTGTTCAGCTGCTAACAGCAGATGACTTGATTTATGTGGTTAGCATTATGAGCTATAAGCTAGTTACTATTAGCAATTAGCCTCTTTTCAACTTATTGAGCTTCAGCATACTAACATCATCTAAATTAGCTTTTTCAGTTTAGCTAGCTATGAGTTAAACAGCTTAAGCTAGTGGAAGCTAAAGTCAGCTAGGTGTTTGAGGTTTATTGTTGTTTTAAATATATTTTAGAAACACTCGGATGTTTAAGAATATAAAAATATTCCTTATTATTTCTCTGTTTCCAGTTGAAGGATATAACTGCCTAAATGTAATGAATTCCTTCTGCTTCCTGCTGACGTCCAGCGTTTTTATGACATTTATGTGTGATTGTCCTGAGTTCCTGGTTTCCCCAGGATTACTTAAAAGCACATGAAGCACATGACTGACATCCTGGCTCTGCGTTTGAACAGAGACTCCTTACGTAACGCGTTCGGCTCACTCTGCAGCCATAAAAATTAATACATTTAGTTCCTTCCAGCTCCATGTGCAAACCATCATGCTATTGTTTTCTCTAAATGTTGCACCAGCAGTTCATGGCTCCACTTCTCCTCCAGAAACTTCTAGAAATGCTGGTTTGGTGTTTCTGATGCTGGTTTTTCTTCCAGGGTTCTGAGGATCGGTACGTTGGAGTGGTACCATGAGAACGTCCGGGCCCGATTCAAGCGCTTTGGCAGCGCCAAGGTGATGCGATCTCTGTTTAAGAGGCTGAGCGGGGAACACAGCCGCTCCCAGAGCGACCCCACAGGTCAGAGCTCCACTAATCTGGTTTAACTCGGCCAGAGATCAGCAGCTTAAAATCTTTGTTCCAAAATCTGCATGAAGTGAGTAAACACATGACACCACTTGACTCTAAAAACATTAAGCTCCCACTGATTAACTAAAACTGCTCAGCGGTTAAACAGTGTGGCTGCTGAATGGCTGCCAGGTCCAAGATGGCCGCATGAGGAGGGAAATAAACTAATCTTAAAACCACAAGAGTGTTAGGACGACCTTCAGTGGAAACGTGAACAAATTACCATCTGTTTCACTTCTCCCTCTGGAAGCCCTGAGGAGTTGCTGCTGGTCAAAAGTTCAATCTGCCGCAGCCAGAAAGCTCGGACGTGGAGTCAGGGAAGTCTGTTTGAGCTTAGCAGGAGAAATCCCCAGAAAATGAACGGCTTCGCTGAGAGTCAGCAGCTGCAAACTGTCAGGAAGCTGCAAGGAAAAAATGTGAAGCGAACTCCCACTGAGCTCAGTCAGTCACTGGTTTATGTGTGAACTGCATTATCAATGGTGGGAGCATTTCTGCTAATCTGCTCATAGCATGGCTAAGTGTTCATTTAGCGCTTTACTATTTTGCTAACGTTGAAAACGTTTTGCACATTTAGCTTCTGCTGAACTCTAAAGCACTAATTTATTGGACTGTTTTATAAACTATCAGGAGTTTTGGTTCTCAACTGTTCTTAGATGTTTAATTCATGCTCTTATTCTGAAGGGAGTGAAGCTTCATTTCCTCTCCTCACGTCTTATTTTTTCTTCTAAGAAACTTTATTGAGCAAAAGGCAATGGACGAACAAACAGCCAGTCATTAAACAAGTATGCAAATGTTCAGATGTATCT
The DNA here is from genome assembly GCF_001443285.1 of Poecilia latipinna. Taxonomy (NCBI): domain Eukaryota; kingdom Metazoa; phylum Chordata; class Actinopteri; order Cyprinodontiformes; family Poeciliidae; genus Poecilia; species Poecilia latipinna. The sequence goes on along the minus strand of NW_015112758.1, from coordinate 32,063 downwards.
TGGTATCAACATGAATTTAGCATGTTAGCATTAGCTTCCACTAAATACCATGTTGGTGTAGCACTTTAGCATTAGCTTAGCTAACATTTTGTTAGCGATGGATCAATAATAATCCGACAATAATCCACTGTGGATTATTGTCAGGATTTCAAAGACATTTGACTTTTATTTTGAGTATAAATGTTAATGAACTCAAGCTGACAGACTTTCAATGCTGCTTAAAAGTATTTGCACCCCTAAAGTTTTCTTCTGTTCTTACTTTTTGCTTAAATGTTTCAGTGCATCAATTATGTTAAAGACTGCACTTATCAGCTGCTGCAGGTGCAGCAAACAGTTATTAGATTTATGAAGAATTATTTTTCCCATTTAACTTGGTTGGTTTGGATATTTTTGTGTTGATGCTTTTTCACAGATCTGTATTTCTTTAACAAGAACAAAAAATAAAATACTGTAATTTTTAGGTTTAATTACAGTTGTTTTGTTTTTGTAAAATATTTGGTTCATTGTTGGAACATGGAAGGATAAATGCTTCGCTTCATGCGACCAAACCTCCTTCATTCAAACTGGGCAAACTGGGAGAAATGATTTTCACACAACAGATTTCATTACTTTAGAAGTGAGTCAGTCTGTAATTAAACTACTTTGCTTTTATCTTCATCCTTTAATTTGTCACACATCTGTTGGTTAAAACATTCAGTCTTCTGACAGTAACTCAGCAGGAAAAGCCAGATGTGACACAGGGATTTAATCTCCATTTTTCCTGTTTTTCTCATCGTCTCACCACAGCTGCTCTTCAGCTCTCAGGCTTTCTGCCCTCAACAACCAACTGGTGGCCTTCGCACTTCCTGTTTGCTCCTAAAGACACCCGAATCACAGATATTACTCTGGCAAAAAACATGTTTGAAGTCTAAGATGAAGCTGTTTGTTTAACTTTGTTTTCTCCTCAAAGACAAAATCCTTTGAGGATTTGTTTCATGATCTTAACATAAAACACTAAAAATCTTCATTTCATGTTAATTTTAAAACTCAAAAGTTGTAAAAAAAATGTTCTAAATTATTTTATGTTAAACTATGGTACTGCTTGCTTGCTTCGAAGCTGCTAACTGTTAGCATAGCGTTAGCTACAGCTTGAAGCTAATTCTGCCAAGTTTCTTTATTTTCACAGCCTTTTAGCAGCTTTAACAGAAAAACTAAGTTATATTTAATTAAGGCCAGATTAATTATTTAATCATCTCATCTAGCTAATGCTAAAAGCAGATAGCAGAGATTTTGTGGTTTAGCTCATTGAGCTAAGACGAGGACTGTTAGCCTTTTAGCTCATCTGTATGAGCCAATCATTTTTCTCACCTCTATTTAGCTATAGCATTTTTAACAATATGGAGAGGTATACGTTTTAATTATTTTCTTCACTTTGAACAGATGAGCTAAGATCTTTAGCCTAGCACAAGCAGCTATGTCACCAAAGCTAACAGCAGCTAGCTTAACCTATGTAGCTAAGCTATGTTATATCAGTAGCATTTATGCCTTTGTAGTGTTTATTACACTTTTTGAGCAACAAATTATGATAAATAGAATACTGACAAGGTAATGAATGATAGTTTTTATGATGCTTCAGAACAGATGGATTTTATTTGTACGGAGATAATTTAGTGCCAGAACTATGATATAAATGGAACTTCAGTATCTATTTATAGTGACAGATTTTCTCATTTAAATGAAATATGTTCATGTTTGAACAGAAAATGTCGTAACAGTAGAAATAAAGTCTGAGGGAAACTCTGTGTTTTTGTTCAGTGTTAATCTCAGAGGAATGATGTGTTTTACATTTCATGAAGACGATAAATGATTTCAGAAACTCATTGTGTTTCATCAAGCTGCATTCAGAACATAGTAACCGGGTTTACTTCAGCTGAAAGCGTTTTGATCTGCAGCAGCAGAGACTCCTGCTGACGCTGAGTCACCGACTGGCTCTCTGCGCCGAGCTGCAGCAGAAACGCTGGCTGCGCCGGCGGCCTTGTGATCTTCCTCACATGTCTCTGATTTTTGTGCCGGGCTCAGCGGAGCGAAGAGGAGGAGGCAGAAAGTTCTCATGTTCTCTCAGGAATGCAGCGTTATGATGATTATTATGAAACCGTCATGAACGCTAACAGAACTGGAACCGGCTCCGCATCACATGCTGTGACTCATGTGATCATCTGGATTAAATTCAACACGCATGACTCTACACACACACACACACACACACACAGGGAGTGTTGCTCTGCGGTCCGCCGGGCCCTCAGAGCTCGGAGGGAGTCCTGCTGTTAGCGTAGCCTGCTAACAGAGCTTCATTTAATCACAGCTGTTATTATCATGACTTCATGTAGAAATGACTCTTTAACCTGATGATCTGTCAGGATAATAAAACTTAATGTTGCTCTTTATCACTGCAGGAAATGTCAGATTATTGAGGAGATTCTAATAATTTCAGAGCTTTATGATCCTGAAAAGCATCTTTTAGTCACCTGAATTAAATATTTTAGACAAAATATTTACTGCAGTTATCAGGCAAAATATAGCAGCACTGATTTTAACTCGAGTTGTTTTCGACAAATAGTTTTCTTTACCTGATTTTTATAATTTTCAGAGCTTTATGACCCTGAAAAGCATCATAAAGCATAGATTAAACTCTATGTGTGAGTTTAATCACAGCCAACATGGCCTCACTTCCTGTTCCTGCCTGTTTCTTCCTGTTTGTGCTCCAGAGCGCCCAGAGTTTGACACCCGCAGCGAGCCGGAGCGCCACAGTGAGTTTATCCTCTAATATTTTCCATTGTTAAGATGATTTTCCAGGCTGATCCAGTCCAACAGTTCGACCAGAACCTGGTTCGATCAGTGTTTATTTCTACACGGTTCTGATCGGTCGGTTCCGTCCGTCTGCCTCCATTTTGTTTGTCCAGTTTGAGCTCAGACGGAAACATCCCGACTGTGATCACAGTTATTTCATTAGTTTGCATGAAACTGATTAAATGTTTGTTTCTTCCTGCTCCTTTCAAACAGGAAGATAGTAAACTAATTACTTTGTTCTTGATATGTATGCTCCTGTTTTTCTCTGTCATACCTTTTGCTTGTTCTCTTGTGAAAACCTGAAATAAACAAAATAAATCTGAGGTTTCCATGTGAAGCTCAGAGCTGACAGGTTCAGTCTGCAGGAATTAGTTATGGTAGCTTCATAACTCCATGATGTCTGTCTGTAGGTGGATATGAGGATCTCAGCCTGGAGGCAGCCGACTCTCCAAACCTGCAGGTACCAACCGTTTCACCTCGTTATTATTGCTGCTACTGAGGCAACAGGGGCTCAGTTATAATAATAATAATAATAATAATTATTATTATTATTATTATTGTTATAATAATAATTATTATTATAGAACAGCCACAGAAACATGTAAATCTGAATAAAATGCTTCAAACTGGATATTTTCCTGTTTCTCCATCCTGAATACTGGTGATGATGATGATTCTCTCTGAAGATGAAGAAGGCCAAACGGAGGTTGACTGTTGATCCCGTTGATTTCGTCCTCGGCTTCGATTATTCAGCAAACTCCAGACCTCAGGAGGATCAGGTAGCGGATCAGACACCAGTACTCCCAGTACAGACACCAGTACTCCCATTATAAACTAACTCGAACCAGTTTTAGATCAACTTTGATTTACTTTAGTCGATCTGATCTCTGATGTTTCTTCTTTCTTCCTCTGTTTTTTTGAATTCATCTTCTAAATAAAAAACATGAACCTGAAATTTGTGATCATGTGAAGAAGTTTCTAGTCTCCATGTTGAAGGAGGGACGGCGGCCATTTTGTCCAGACTGACGTCCGTGTCCTCGTGGCCTGCAGGCCTCCGGCGTTCAGGACGCGATGGGCTCGATGCTGGCTGAGCCCGACATGCAGGACGATGTCCACCAGAACCTCCAGCAGGACAGCCAGAGCCTGGACCTGGACATGCATAATCAGCACGGTGAAGTCCCAGTTTGGTCCCAGTTTGACCCGTTTGGTCCCAGTTTGGTCCCAGTTTGACCCGTTTGGTCCCAGTTTGGTCCCAGTTT
>NW_015112758.1:22727-23328 GCF_001443285.1 Poecilia latipinna | reverse complement strand
GTCCCAGTTTGACCCGTTTGGTCCCAGTTTGGCCCGTTTGGTACCCGTTTTGTCCCAGTTTGGCCCGTTTGGTCCCAGTTTGGTCCAAGTTTGACCCGTTTGGTCCCAGTTTGACCCGTTTTGTCCCAGTTTGGTCCCAGTTTGACCTGTTTGGTCCCAGTTTGGCCCGTTTGGTCGCAGTTTGACCCGTTTTGTCCCAGTTTGGCCCGTTTGGTCCCAGTTTGGTCCAAGTTTGACCCGTTTGGTCCCAGTTTGACCCGTTTTGTCCCAGTTTGGCCCGTTTGGTCCCAGTTTGGTCCAAGTTTGACCCGTTTGGTCCCAGTTTGACTCGTTTGGTCCCAGTTTGACCCGTTTGGTCCCAGTTTGACTCGTTGGGTCCCAGTTTGACTCGTTTGGTCCCAGTTTGACTCGTTTGGTCCCAGTTTGGTCCCAGTTTGACCCGTTTGGTCCCAGTTTGGCCCGTTTGGTCCCAGTTTGACTCGTTTGGTCCCAGTTTGACTCGTTTGGTCCCAGTTTGGTCCCAGTTTGACCCGTTTGGTCCCAGTTTGGTCCCAGTTTGACCCGTTTGGTCCCAGTTTGGTCCGTTTGGACCCAGTTTGAC
>NW_015112758.1:20705-22195 GCF_001443285.1 Poecilia latipinna | reverse complement strand
GAAAATATGACTGAAAATGAATCCCTGTTTTTTCTTTCATGACAGATTAAATAATTCAGATTATTGCTGTCAGTGTTTTTGCTCCAGAACCTCGTCCAGTCCTCCCAGTACTGGACCCGGTCCCAGCAGGTCCGGCCCAATGTCAGATCTCCAGAACCCAGATCTCCACTTCAGACTCTACGGGCTCAGCCAGCAGGTCAAAGGTCATGACAGGACTCCTCTGTGTGTCCAGATGAAATGGCGTATGCGGAGACCCGCACCGGCCCGTCCCGCTCCGTGTCCCGGCTCAGCTACTCGTCCTGCGGCAGCGGCAGCATCGGCCTGCGGGGTGGCAGCAGCTTCCTGCCCAGCCTGGACGACTCCGAGGCCGAGGACGACCTTTGCCCCCGGGTCCCGGCGTACCGGTCCCACCTGGACCCCGGCAGCCACACGTCTCAGGAGAGCCTGAGCTCAGCCGGCGCGACGCCGCAGGTCCAGTAATCATCCAGCAGATAGAGCCAATCGCTTTGATCACCAATAAATCCTGTTTGGTTTTACAGGCTTTTGTTCCACATCATTCTGAGTTTGGCAGCGTTTAGGCTCCTTATATAATCACGCGTCGGCCCGGAACGTTAAAATCTGTTTTATTCTTAACAGATTTCACAACCTCTGAATTCTCCACATTTGTCACGTTATTCCCATGAACCTCGATGATTTTATGTGACAAACCAAAAGAAGGTCAACCTGTGAAACTGAATGGAGGTCAGACATGTTTATGTTCATTTACTGCTAAAAGTTTAATCCACAAATCTGATAATAGCAGAGATAATGTGTCATTTAGCGGTTTAGCATTTTTCTAACTTAAAAAATGTTTAGCGCACTTAGCTTCCCCATAGTTCATTTCCAGGTCAATTCTAAAGCAGTAATTTACTCGGTTGTTCTGCAAACATTTAGTCAAATTAAGTTCAACATCATTGTTCCTGGTTTAGTTTTTGATTGTTCAGAATTTGTCAAATAATTAGATGTTTATATTCATGTATGGAGTTAGATTTGTTTCACAATTATTCAATCAAAAAAAATCATGTCAAAGCAAAAATAACTAAGTTTTTTTTTTTTACTTTTTTTTTGGTTGAGTCTCTTTTTTTTGGTTGAAACTTTTTTTTTGATTGAAACTTTTTTTTTTTTGTTTGAGTCTCTTTGACTTGAAGAAATATATTTAGCCAAACACACACGGCCCCTAGAAGCAACACTTCCTTCCCTACCTGACCTTCTCTGACTCAACACTTGCTGGTCTCTCCATCCTCATGCTCTGATCGTCTCTAGCAGCTGGAGGAATCAGTAAGACCTACAAGCCTGTCCTGCTTCAGCTGCACTCTGCTGGTCATACTAGAATGGGGAATTAGGAGAACACCAAATTAATTTAATATCATAACACAGCAAAACGCATATTACATCTAATTCGGAATAAAACTAAGTACAAGACACACCAAATAAAAAACACAGAAATTATG
>NW_015112758.1:11843-16550 GCF_001443285.1 Poecilia latipinna | reverse complement strand
TAATTGTGAAACAATTCTAACTCCATATTCATGCTCTTATTTTGAAGATATTTATGTTGCAGCTCCATTTCCCCTGGTCATATTCAACATGGTTGGATTTAACACTTTAGCGTTAGCTCCTCCTAAATACCCGGTTGGGATAGTGCTTTCGCATTCAGTTAAATACCATGTTGATGTAGTGCTTTGGGTGCTTTAGGGTTAGCGCTGCTAGCTTTCCAGTTAGCTTTAGGGAGATGCAGCATGTGGAAAACTGATCAGAGGAAACCAGAGCTGAACTTTTAAACCTCCAAGCTTCATGTCTGGTTGAAGCTTTGACCCGGTTGGGTGATCCAACAGGATCCAGACTGGTTCTGGAGCAGATAAAGCAGGAAAACATGAAGTTTCTGGAATGTGCTCCCCAAAGCCCAACATTCACCTCAGTGAATATCTGTAGATTTTCCTTAAAGACGCTAAAACAGAAACTGGATAGATTTCTTAATTTCTCAGTTTTTGCTTAATCACAAACTGTTAATTGACTGGATACTCATTTAGAGTTCTGGTTCTGGTTTTGGTCAGAGCCTGAGGCGTCAGCGGTTTACTGAGCATCTAAAGGTGTTTGGATTCCTTGAAGACTTGCATCAGCAAACAGATTTCCGACATTGTGTTACAGAGCTCAGTAAACATGTTGGACCTGGAGCACATGCGGGCCGCCGGTCCGATGAAGAGGAGGCAGCTGCAGGATCACATGCGGGCCAGAGTCATGACATCAGCGTCTATTCGTGGCTCACAGCAACCCGACCCGTCAGCGCTGCTCATGAGAAACAGATCAACACCTAATGTCACAACACCCTCAGGCTTCATCCAAGCACCCAGGAATGCACACAATGGCGTAACCATGGGAACCGAGATGCGCTCTGCACACAAGTCCCAGGTTCTGGAGTCAACAGCAGCCTTAAAGGTCGCCTAAGGGTCATTTAAAGGTCACTCAAAGGTCACCTAAAGGTCACCGACTCTGCTGATATATTCTGACATCGCAGAGACCCAAACAGGATGCTGGGAAACATCCAGACATGTGGCCGTCAGGCAGCAGCGTTTGGCCGCCGAGGCCTCCAGGTTCCCTCAGACGACCTTCAGGGGCCGCCGGCGGAGACGTGTGCATCTGTTGAAACCCGTGATGTCAGCGTTCCAGTCCTGCCTGACGAACCATGGACCAGGAGTCAGCAGAGTTACGCTGTGATTACACGTGTGAGCAAGAAATCAAAGGTGAAACCACAACAAACCAAACTAACGAGGGCAATGCTAAACAAGAGAAACCATGAAAAACCAAACGACACTAAACACCAGGAGGCCGATTACAGGACCCGTTAAATACAACCTGCAGACTCAGCAGATCTAAACCAGTCAGGAGAAACAAATTCCCCAACCTGGACCAGGTTGTTCCTTCATGGAGGAGGACAGTTTGACTGTCAGGTCTGAGTTTTCTGGACCTGGAGGAATCACTGGGTATTTCCCACCTCATGGTCCAGTAGACCCGGTTCTATTGGATCGCTCAGCACAACTTCCTTCTTCACCAAATGGAAACAAAATGGAGGCATCGGATTTTAGCAGTTGGAGGATTTCTCTTCAGTTTTTGGCCAAAGACCAGGAGCCATTTCTGCTGCTAACGCGAGGCTAGCATGTTAGCTTTGGTTGTATTTACCAAATACAACCTACCCAGAATGCCCTGCACTGTACTCCACTTCCTGCTTCTGGAGCAGGAAGTGGACACATTCAAAATGAACCAGAGTTGAATTCTCCATATCTGGTTCTAGTTCTGGTTCTGGTAGGTCAGGTTGATCCAACAGCAGATCTGTGTCATGGTGCCAAACCTTCAGTGATTATAAACTACCAGCAGGATTTAAAGTCTGGATGAGTTTCTCTGATCTGAGACATTAGAAATGTTCTGCAGCTGGTAGAAGGCCCACTTTGGAACCGTCTTTATGTGGCTCTGGAGGCTCAGGTCAGAGGTCAGAGGTCAGCCTGATCTCTGGTTTACAGCTGGAACAACTGACTCTAGATCTATAACTCTAGACCGATAGGTCTAGATCGTTCCCCTTTAGGTCCAAAGCTAATAACTCCGGTTAACTTTTAGTTTGATGGGTTCAGGTCAGCCTGAAGGTTCTCCAGGGTTTCCAGGTCCGGTTCTGATAGGTTCTGTAATCGTGTTTAAACTGTATAGAAACATCAGTCTCTCATTCTGCTCCTGCTTTCTGTAGATCGGTGACCTGAACAAGCGAATGTCGGCCATTGAGACGCTGCTGAGCTGCTTGGAGCAGAAAGTGACGTCGGCTAACAGGAAGGTAAACTCTTGTTGCCTGGAAACCGGCTTTAAACAATCAATGCGCAGCTATAAATGCCAGGCCTCACTGTCGGCACACTGCTGGTTCCTGTTTGGTTGTTAAATGTTAGAGTAATGAAATTTTCTTAATGGAAAATGTTTAAAATTGTGAAAGAAGTGTCTGTGCTGCCCCCTGGTGGCCATTCACAGCAGCAGCAGCTGGTCTGCTCAGACTCCGTCTCCATGATCCTTCCTGCTGGAGACGCTTCATGGTGTCTGCTTCTAATCATGACACATTCTCTAAAATTGAAGCTCAAACGATCTGAACTCGTCTGGTTTAACTTCAAACTGAACATCTAAAGGTTCTGCTCGGGTTCTCTGCTGCGGTTCTGATCCGATTAACATGCAGAAAACATCTGGATTTAAAACCTCTGCAGATTAATAATCTGTCTCCACCTAGTTCTCACCTCCTCTTAATGGAAATCATGAAAAATTAAATTCAGGTGTTAATACTGATGGTTTCAGTGTAAATATAAAAACTTTATGTTTTATTAAATAGTGACTTCAGTTCTGGAGGTTCAGACTTTATGATAAAGAGTCTGGACTTAAAGTGTCTGCATCCAGCTGCTTTAACTTCATTTAGTTACTTTAAGTTATTTTATTTTACATTATTCATTTTTTATTTTATTTTTTACCTTATTTCATGTTTTATTTAGTTAATTTACTTTTCTTTTCTATTATTAATTTAATTATTTTTATTTTATTGATGTATTTCATTTATTTTAATCTAATTTATTTTTTACTTTACATAATTCCAGGTTTTAAATTTCATTTTTATTTAAATATTGTTTAATTAACCATTTCATGCATGAATTATGATCCTGTCAGGATTTTTTTCCGTTTTTTTTTTCTTTTGATTTTCTTAAGGCATATAAAAAGGTAGGGGAAAAAATGTTGTAAAAAAATGTTTTTTTTATGAAATTTTTTTTAGGTGGTCAATTGTAATTTTCTCCAAATACAAAGTTGTTTTTTTAGAAAAATACATCAGAAGTGTTGTTCTTTAGGGGTTATCTGATGTCACCATATTGTTTTACCTGCAAGAGTCGTCTGCAGTAGCAGGAGGAACCGGGTCGGCCATATTGGACTTAACAAAATAATGTCTTGCATCTGCAGCTGATGGCCAGTAGTTGATGGTGGATCCTATGATGCATTAGTGTCCACTTTGCATTTATAACATAAAAATCCACAAGAAACTCAAGAAAATGGCTTTTAGACAGCTGTCCACTGTAGTGCCCACTATGCATGAAAGGGTTAATTGGTTGTATTTTTTTTTATTGCTGTTTGTGCAGAATGTGACTGAAACACGTTTTATAGATTATTTTTGTAATGATTAATCATTAAATGCTGTATTTTTATTTATATAAAATCAGTTAAACCCAGAGTTTGATTGGATTTACAGGTTCTGGTGTTTCTGTTCTGGTTCTGCAGGACGTCAGAACCGCCCAGAGTCCGTCTCCTCCTCGTCTTCCTCAGTGGGATGAAGAGGAGCTGGAGGAGCAGCAGCTCCGGCTGAAGCTGCACCAGCTGACCCACAACATCAGCGACCAGAGCCTGAGCTCTGAGGAGGACGAGGCGGGCCGGATCCCCACCAGAACCAGGACCAGAACCAGGCTGGAGGAGGATCTGAAGGTTCGATCGGCTCCAGACGGAGAACATCCGGCATCATGACGTTTGTTTATCTCGTTTCTCTGACAGTCAAACAGAAAATAAAAACGTCCAAAATGTAATGAGAAAATTAAGCAGCAGTGAAATGTTCTGCTGTTCCACCAGTAAAACCAGTTCAGCCCAGTGTTTGACCAGCTACTGTGTCACTTCCTTTAGTTTTTAGAAAAAGTTACAGATTCAGACACTTAAAGAAAAACTTAAATTTATGTATTTTATGCCCAAAGTCAGTTCAGTTCAAATTCAGAAAAACTTCATTGATATAAAAGGTAAATTAAATAACTTCATAAATACAAAGTAGAACCACTTATTAATGTTTAAGCTGTTGAACTGTTTGTGCTGCAGGCCGACCGCCTCCCACTGAGCCCCGACACGCAGCAGCGCCCTCTGCTGGAGCCGCCCAGAACCGCCTGCAGAGGCTCCGCCTCCTTACTGCTGGAGCTGGAGGACAGAGTGGCTCAGGCGGCCGCCGACGTGCAGAGCGCCCAGAGCCAGGTCCGAACGGGTCGGAACGGGTCCGATAGGGTCTGAACGGGTCGGAACGGGTCCGAACGGGGTCCGAATGGGTCGGAACAGGGTCGAACGGGTCGGAACGGGTCCGATCGGTCCGAACGGGTCGGAACGGGTCCGAACGGGTCGGAACGGGTCCGATCGGGTCCGAACGGGGGCCGAATGGGCCGGAACAGGGT
>NW_015112758.1:7782-8284 GCF_001443285.1 Poecilia latipinna | reverse complement strand
GGGTCAAAACGGGTCGGATAGGGTCCGAACGGGTCGGAACGGGTCCGATAGGGTCTGAACGGGTCGGAACGGGTCCGAACGGGGTCCGAATGGGTCGGGATAGGGTCCGAATGGGTCGGAACGGGTCCGATCGGGTCTGAACGGGTCAAAACGGGTCGGATAGGGTCCGAACGGGTCGGAACGGGTCCGATAGGGTCCGAACGGGTCGGAACGGGTCCGATCGGGTCGGAACGGGTCCGAACGGGGTCCGAATGGGTCGGAACAGGGTCGAACGGGTCGGAACGGGTCCGATAGGGTCTGAACGGGTCGGAACGGGTCCGAACGGGGTCCGAATGGGTCGGAACAGGGTCGAACGGGTCGGAACGGGTCCGATAGGGTCCGAACGTGTCCGATAGGGTCCGAACGGGTCGGAACGGGTCCGATAGGGTCCGAACGGGTCGGAACGGGTCCGATCGGGTCGGAACGGGTCGGAACGGGTCCGAACGGGGTCCGAATGGGTCGG
>NW_015112758.1:0-3320 GCF_001443285.1 Poecilia latipinna | reverse complement strand
GTGTCCGATTGGGTCCGAACGGGTCGGACCGGGTCCGATGGGGTCCGAACGGGTCGGAACGGGTCCGATCGGGTCGGAACGGGTCGGAACGGGTCCGAACGGGTCGGAACAGGTCCAAACAGGTCGGAATGGGTTTGAACAGATCAGAACGGGCCCGAACGGGTCGGAACGGGTCCGAACAGGTCCGAACGGGTCAGAACAGGTCCGACCGGGTCGGAACGGGGTCCGAATGGGTCGGAACGGGGTCGAACGGGTCGGAACAGGTCCGAACGGGTCCGATAGGGTCCGAACGGGTCGGAACAGGTCCGAACGGGTCAGAACAGGTCCGAACTGGTCGGAACGGGGTCCGAATGGGTCGGAACGGGGTCGAACGGGTCGGAACGGATCAGAACCGGGTCAGAACGGAGTCACAGTGCCGCTCTAACCCGGATCTGCTAATGAAGCTGTTTCTTCTCAGGTTTCCTACATCGAGGATCGGATCGCTGCACTGAGCACCGCTGGAGATCCAACAGACCGCAGGAGGAAAGTAAGGTCACTGAAAGTCACTGAAGGTCATTAAAGGTCATTAGAGGTCACTGAAGGTCACTGAAGGTCATTAGAGGTCACTGAAGGTCATTAAAGGTCACATAGTCGTTGAGCTGATTAACATGACATCACCAGTTTATGAATATCAGAGCTTCAGGCCAGACCAAGAAACTTTTTACTCATTTTTATTTTATTCTCAAATTGTTACAATATTTTGATAATATTACATCTTTGTTTTCATATTACGAATATTCTCACATTATTATGACTTTATTCTCATATTATTATTATTTTTGCCCCCATTAGGTTTTATTTTTGTATTATGACTTTTCTTCATATAGTTTGGAGTTTTTTCTCCTCCAGCTGCGGCTCTGAACCTCAGACGTTTTTCTCCTTGTTCAGCCAGAAGCTCTGGGTGAACTCTGACCTTTGCTCTCTGTTTGCAGTCAGTGATCCCGGTCCGGGCTCGGAGACTCTCCCATAACGTTCCCAGCAGTAAGTGCCGCGCCGCGAGCCAGAGTGTTAAACCAGTGGTCCCCAAACTTTTTCCTGTGAGGGCCACATAACTTTTCCCTTTTCTGGTGGGGGGCCGGACATTGTTCACGGGGTGGGGGGGCGTTTCACGATTGATTTTTACCCTGAAAGCACATGGGCAAAACCCATGAGTGAAACGGTCACACATGGGTTTTGCCCATGAGTGACTATATTCTCTAACTAGGAATATATACTAGTTTTTGCTAGTATATATTCCATTGAGGGAATGTAACTTTAACATATTAATTTCTTATATGTTACCATAAAGGCTCGTTTTGAAGTATAAGCTGCTACTTACAGGCAGCGTTCCTAACAGACACGAGTTCATCTGCTCTACTGCTAGCAAACAACCGAACTGATTAAATAACATAAAAGTCGAGCAGTTCCCTAAAAGTCCAACAGATGGCAGCAATGCGCCCCACAATTTACAGGACACACTTCCTGCTAAAGAGCCCCCTGGTGGTTGAAAAATCCACATATAAACCGGAAAATACAATAAATGAAAAAAAATCTGAACGCTCTATTGTTCAGGGGGCCGGACCAGCGGGCCGTAGTTTGGGGACCCCTGGTGTTAAACTCTGGAACATGAAGAAATTTAAGCTGGAGCAGGAAGTGATGTCATCAGCTCGGTAACAGTAACGTGTCTGTGCGTTACAGAATCCGGTGCCGAGGGCGGGCTGATGAAGAGGAGGCTGAGCATCATGTGACCTTCATCGCTTCGCAAAGGTGTTAGTGAACATCCCAGCATCCCGTTACCGTGGTAACAGGATGGCGTTCCAGCCTGTAACCGTGTTTTTTTTTTTTTATCTCTTTGTGTTTATTTAGTTTGAAGGTTTAATCGTAAACAAGCGTGAATGAATCTGTAACCATAGCAACGTGATGGAGCTGCTGGTGGATTTCACAGAAGCTCGTTTAAGTTTTTATAATTTCTGAAGTTCGTCTTTATTTCCATCACAGAACCAGAACCTCCAGCAGGTCGGCGTCACACTGCCATCTACAGCTTTGACTAAAACGCCACTCACAAGATGGCGGCTGCGTCTCTGCATCACAGCTCAGTTTAAATCTGATCAATATTTTAGATTAACATATTCTTAGTTTTTGCTGATGTGATTTTTTTATAATCTTTATTTCACTTCTGTTCCTTTTGTTGATATTTTTCTGTGTTGGTTTTTAATTGTACAGCGACCATGAGAGTCCTGAAAGATACTTTAAAATAAAGTGTATTATTACTTTATTAAAGTGTAATATTACAGTAAACTGGGCCTGACCTACTTCAGGACGTGCGGCTGAAGGAACACAACCGGAACTGAAGGTCCAGAAAGAATCCAGAACCAGAACCAGGTTTGGTGTCAGAACTGGGTCTGGTTTTCATTTCCATCTTTTAAAAACGAAAAACTGAACCGTTAAAAATGACTCAGAGCCTTTCAACATGCAGGTTCTGCTGGGATGAATCCCATCTGGACCGGTCCTCCATGTTTTCCTGCTGTTTTTATTAAATGCTTCAACAGACAGAAATCTGTTCTGGACTTTTTTTTCTCCTGACCAGCAGGTCAGAGCTGAAGTCTGACCTGCTGCGTCTCCGTCCTCTCATCACCTGAACCAGAACCTGGATTATCTGCTGAGTCACTGGTTGCTATGGTGATTTCTGCCTCCTCTGGGCAGCAGGAGCCCACAGCACTACTCCTCTTTTATCCGTCGGTTCTACTGGGAGTGGGCGTGTCCCTCTGCTCTCTGGCCTCTGATTGGACAGGAAACAGGAAGTTCTCCAGCTGAGATCAGAAGGAGAAGCTGGTTAGTCCCAGGAGGTTCTGGATGTTTCCGGGTCAGAACCATCATCACTCTGACCATCAGAGAAAATAAACTGGGATTGTGGAAAAACTGGAAAATGGATCAGAATAATTGGATCGGATGAAGTCCATGTGACCCGTTTAGACTCTGACTGGTGGTTCTGATGGAGAGATGGAGGTCCAAACAGGACCAGCTCAGTTATTTAATGCTAAATGTGTTGAATCCAGCAGAACAAAGTTTATCTTATTAAAATAAATCAATAAATAATAAATGAGTTAATATCTTTATTTAAGGTGATTTGTTTTCTGCTCATGGTGGGAAAAGTCCAGCAGAATCCCATCAGAACATTTTGGTTCTTGAAAACAGTGGATGAACAGAACTTCATGCCTGGTTCTGGTTCTGCTCACTCAGGAATTAACCGTCCTGTTATGTTCCTTTCTGAGGTACAGTATTTATCCCCCCACCCACTTCCT
>NW_015112757.1:716836-807201 GCF_001443285.1 Poecilia latipinna | reverse complement strand
CCGGCAAGCTGAAGACAAACGGAGGGTGGTGGGTGTTGTCTGCGACGCGACAATGAAAGCTCACTTTGTACTTCGAAGCTAGCTGCCTCAAAAAGGAAGCGTTTGATTGTCGGGTCAAAGAGTCAGAGGGGAGGGATGCGACTCGCATGCCATTTCTTGTCATTTGCTTTTTTTCCCCCTTTCATTTCTGATCACACGTTTTCCAAGTTTCATTCTTTCCTCACCGTATCGTACGTAGAGACGACTCGGCGCAGGACGTCCGGCAGGGGCCCCTGGGGCTCCAGCGTGGGGTAGCCATCTCTCAGGTCAAACAGCAGTAACGGGGTCCCCTCTGGGCCCGACACTCTGGAGCCCAGGGCCAGCACACACTGCATGAGGTTGGCCACAGCCGACACCCCACACAGCTCCCTGAATACTGCAACGGAGTTCTGAGAAAAAAAACAACAAAAAAAGTCTTATTATTTAAGTATTTAGAGAATATAAATAATTTTGTATCCTATTTGATCTAAAAAAAAAAAGGGGAAAAAAAAGAAGACATTTTTAGCCTGATATAAATATCACAAGTGTGTGATACGTTTCACACGTAAACATCTGGTTTCAGTTGTATTTCTGTGGGCTGACAGAAACTCAACATAATTTGTAGAAAGTATCAAAACAAATAAACCCGGGATAATTGTGAGATTTTTTTTCCCCTCCTTCCCGTTACCGACTTGATTTATTTTCTCCACAAAGCAGTTTGTCTTTCCTTTCAGAAATCATTTATTCTCCTGCCGCAGCAGTGTTGCGGAGGTTCGAAAGAAACCGAACGGCGTGAACACCGGCAATCTCGTATTAGTGACAGTTTACTTGGCATAATTAATACAGGCACTTACAGACCAAACCGACTGACTGGCTCATGAAGTACGTTTTGAAAAGGAATATTGAATAATATTTCACACTGGAGTGAATATTGATTCTGCTGAATAATTACCAAACTGAACTGTATGTGTTTATGAGTGTATTGAAGTGATTAATGGTGGAGTAAAGCCGAAGCTAAAGGCAAGATTAAAGAAACCGACTGGTTCGCAGTGGACAAACTGTGGCTTCGCTTTAAATGGCGCAGAACTAACAACTGGCCACTTTGACCTTCATCGGCTCTGACCGATGGAGATCTGTAACACATCGATTAATGTTTGCCACATTTCATGGCTGATTTAAGAGAACACTTACTCGAATTAGTTTGTAAGTTTTACAGTCTTCAGAAAGAAAATCTGAAAAACCTAAAGACAGACCGGAAATCTGCGTCGGCCATTAAAAGCCCGACTGGTGTAAATCTTCTACAGGGACACACGAGGTCATTACGTTCCACGTTTTGCTTTCGGGTGGTGTTGACGCCAATGCTGATGTTGGCTAGTGTTTGATTTGGCAGAAAGACGTAATCTAATTTCACTGCAAATTATGCCATTGTCAGACTCTGCTTAAATTATAAGTGGTTAAGCTTTGATTAAAAAAAAAAAGTGAGCAGAGGTGACTTGATTAGCAGAGTCACATGGACAGGAAATCTTCCAAGTGAGGCCCTTCCAGTTCATCTGAATTGAAATTGGACTCAGGGGCCTCTGGTATTTAAAGCTTCTTCCTGTAGTTTGTTCCAATTTCTTATTATTTTCAAATCCATTTATGACCAAGTCTTAAAATGATATTAACTTGCTTTGTTGAGTAGAAGTAAAAAGGGTCAGATAGTTCACGTTATCTACACGGCTTTCTGCACATAGATTTTGCTGAAAAGCTTCCACTGCTTGCTGCTTTCCACAAAACTGAAAGATGCGAGATGAAGATTGATATTGAAGATTTCCTAAATAAAACCTTTTTGGAATCCAGTCACACCAGTCTTTAGGACTCCTCTGCTATCAGCCGACCTTTGTTCTCTTTTTTTTTTTTCTGTTAATCTGAAACATATCTTCAACACTCCATTATGTCAGAAATACCGCTCTACAGATAACAAGCAGTCTGTACATTTGTTGAGATGTTTTATCTAAGCCTTACATTGAAGCACATATTCCATGAATTGTTTCCTCACCTGCATGTTACCTCTCAAGTCTGCCGCTTCTCTCAGAAGAGGGGCGGCCATCTTGAAAACCTCGTCGACAGTCCGAACTCCCAAGTCCCTCAGAGCTGTGTACTCCCTCCCTTTTCGAGTCTTTCGTACCGAGAGGCCTCTTTTGTAAGGTTTTCCACCTCCTCTCCGGTTTGTGAGGGCCACATGTACAAACAACTTGGCGTGTGGAAGGTCCTCCCCAGTGAGGGACTGGAGGGGCACGTGTCGGTAGCCAGGTTGGAGGCACTCCAGTGGTATAGTATACTGGCCTGCAGTGGTTGAGAACTACTTTAATTGCAGCGTCACAAAGCAAAAGCTGGTCATTGCTAACCTGAATGTTTCTTTCTGTTCACATAGCATGTTGGACGTATTGTGGTTGTGACATCTACACAACAACAACAATAACATTTCCCACAGTACTGCCACCGGAAACAGGTATTTCCACATCTGGTTGCATCACATCCTGTTTTATGTGCACTAATAAAACCTTTTTGTACTAGATCACATTCCACCCAAAAAAAAAAAAAAACCCTCTTTGTTTGCTGTACGGATATGAACAATTAAGAGATTTCCTTTTCCAATAATAGACCCAGCACACTGACCTATGAATTCATCCCCAATGAAGTCATCGTCCAACACCACAAAACGAACCATGGCAAGCTCTGGCAAGTTGATCTGGAACTCGAAGCTCTCGTCAAAGATGGGGTTGTCCCCGTTCTGCCTCACCGTCCTGGTGCGGCGCTCGCTGCAGTCGGCTGGGATGCCATGGATCTCCACGTACACGTATGGGTCTACAACGTCCCCTTTGGCCCCAGAACCTTTTGGTTTGGGCAGATTCTGGCCACTGATCACCTGGAAGAAAAACACCAATCATTTTTAGTGCCCACATGGTAGCAACACATACGCAGCCCATTCTTTACCTACAACGAGGTGAGTTGTAACATGGGACTTTCTAGAACTAGAAGATTACAATTACAATCCTGGAACTGACTAGTAACTTTTGACAGGGTTGGCAAAGAGAAGAACTGACTTTTAACTTGGTAATTTCTCCTTAAATTATTACCATCTGACATTTTAGGTTTACTTTTAATTAGATAAGCGTTTTGGAAATTACAGTCATCATTTCTAGACATCAAGCTGTAATATGAGATGATTTACAAAGTGACCATTTTCTGAACTCCAGTGAGTCTTTCCAGAGCTTAGAGGTAACGCTCCTTGAACTTGAAATGATACTTTTGGAAATTAAGTTGCATCATCAAGCGACTCAAATTCTCTGTGGTGCTTTCCAGAATTTTGGGAATAGTTTCTATAACTTACCGTTCACTTTAATTGTTTTATTAGGTAACTCGTAACATGGTACCATCAGGAATGTGCACGTTACTTTCCTGTAACTTATTAGTTTAGAGGACAAAGTGGCTTGTGTTTTTGCACACACCTGAACTTTGAGGTTACTTTAAAAAGACAGGTGTCCAAACGTACAAATAACTTATGAAAAACTACCTCATAAAAGTACAGAAAAGTACCCTGTAGGGTTCCATAAGCATTTCTGAAAAGTAATCTGTAAGTTTCAGGAAATTCCCCTGTAATTTCCAGAAAGTTAACACTGTTATCCATTACAAACATACAATGTTATAATAATGCAACTGAAATTGATACAGTCTGTAAAGTTCATACTTTGACTGTCAAGCACACCCTAGCTCTTATTCAAGTTCCCTAATATTTGTTACTTTTAATGTAGTTTGATCAACAAATTTGCCAATGTTTTGAAACTGGATGCTAGCATCTCAATCATTTCCAGCACATAATAATAATTTATTATTTAATGATTTATGCTCTACCTTTACATGCAGCAGCTGTGGCGACACGCCCGGTACAGTGTCTTTGGTGTCAGCGCTGAAGTAAGACACTTCCTGCCGCATGATGGCCGGACGCAGCACGTAACCGCAGCTCCCGTTCTGCCGGAACCAGGCCGTGTTCAGGTCCATCATCAGTCCTGCCGTCTGAAAATTCATTGACACAATCTGACAGCCGCACTTCCACAGGTCCTGGGGATTCATATTGCTCGAGTCAATGCGCATGGGATTGGGGTAGACTCGAGACAAGAAATGCTTGTTGTGATTGACGAAGTCCCCAGGGCTGTCGCCAGCCAGACGCAAAGCCAGGGACTCGTGGAAAGAGCACAGTTCCCAAGGCTTTTGAGCCTTAGAGGAAGTTTTAAAATCTTTAAAGCCAACTGAATGACATAGAGTTACCAAGTCGGACAGTTCCCGCAACAGCTGGAAACGTTTGGGGGAAGGATGAGGCATGTTGGACTGAGGGACAGATGTGAGAGAGACACTTTTTTGCACAACGTCCTTCTCGGTTCCGCCAGCATTTACCACTTTTATCCTTTGGCTCATTTCTGCTCCTTCATCTTCCTCGCTCACCTCCCCATCTGAATCTGGCCCGAGCTTTTTACCCTTCAGCAGGATTCGATGTCTTAGTTCCTCTGGCGACGGTAGGTACAAAGCCCCTTCAGCTGGTAGATCTCTATACAGTTTATCCCCCAATATCCTTGTGAGATGCTGCAGCAAAACTTTTTGCTGTTGCAGCGAACAGTGATTTTCAACACAGAGAATTAACGGGTACTCCGACGCCACAAACGCAAACTTTGCAATTGCCTCCAACACAGAATGCAGAGCCAGTGGACGGGAAAGGCTGTGACCCGTGCACACCACCGGCTCCCCGTCGGGGCCGTCCCAAACGTCCACCTCCACGCAGCGGCAGCCCATCTTCAGGGCACGGATGTAACCGGATTTATCGGAGGGACCTCGAAACTGGTCCTCGATGAGGTAGGTGTTGTGGGAGGAGTTGATGTAGTAGTGAGACAAAGGCTGGGACATGTCTTGACAAATGGCGTCATGCTCCCGGTCGAACAGGTGGCACTCTGACGAAGTGAGGTAGCTGGTGAAGCCGTCCAGTGACAGGTGTCCCTGCTGCCGACCCTCTTCTGACGGCTCGTGGGCCTGGATGAGTTGCAGACTCATTTCCTCACTCACCTGGATGGAGAAAAAAATTAAGACCGAGAAATAAATGGAGAAATTACAGACTACAAGGAGGAATAAAAGTCTTAGACCAAGAGCTTGTCATCCAAGAAAAAGGAACATTTTTACATTTGACCTGTTTTCTGAAATTATGCATCGTTTCATGTTACCCACTTGTGCCACGCCCTGCTCAGCTTCTATGAACCTCATCAGGTCCTTTGCATCCAGGTACTCTTTGTTACTGGAGAACTGCACCAGCAGAAAGTAGATCTCTGGACGGGTGCAAAAGTCATGGAAGACCTCAATGAACTCCTGCTTGGTCACTTGCTCCTTTCTCGCCGACGGCTTTTCGTTTTCGGCGTGGTCTTTAGAGCCCGATTCATTGCCCGTCTTCTCCCGGAGTCTCTGGATCTCCTTAAACCTGTGCTCCACTTTACCGCTGCTCACTCCAGGATTCACGCTTTGTACCAACTTAACAGCCGACTGCAAGGGAATCCCCTCCTCGATGACTTCCTGTTTATTTTGATCGGCGGCAGAGGAAAACAACTGCTCCAGCCAGTGAAGGCGAAGGCTGTCCTGACTGTTGGCCAGTATGTCGAGGGCGTGTCTGCCGTACTGCATGAGATACCTAGAAGCAGATAAGAGATGGAAGAGCGCCGATTATCTAACAGGAGACATTACTTTGTTTTCAGGAAAACAAACAATCCCCCCCCCCACCACCCCCAACTTTCCAAGAGACGCGTGGCTGAGAATTTGCTTGAATGCCAATCTTGATCAATGGCAGTGGCTTTTAAAACAGGCAAAATTCAGACGAATAGGCCAGTAGAGTAACCCACCAAAACTCCTGATTTGACCCACTGGAAAAAGCAAGCCAAACCCTAGAACATGCAGCAGTATGCACATATCTTGAGTCGGTTCTCTAATGAGACTTTTTTTTTTTTTTTTACTCATTTCTGATATAGTTTACTCGATGAGACACAACCTTCAGAGACTGTTCATCCACTGTAGATTGTCTTTTGTCCTTTCTGCAGACTACTTTCTGATTTCTCGAAAGATACAGTTCCTCCGAGGTTCTGACATTTGTCCAATCACCTGAAGATTTTGGGTCAAAAATGACTCATTTAGTTGCATTTAGTTCCCGATTTTAACCACCTCGACTAAAAGCCTTGTTCCATCTGAAAATAATCCCAGAGCATGATGCATTCATGGCCATATTTCGTTGTGGTATTTTTCTGGAGATGCTCAGTGGTGGTTTTGTGCCAAACTTTCCCTTTGGAATTCTAAACTATTTGATACATTGAAGGTTCTGAAATGACTTTTTTCATTTCAGAACCTTCAAAGTCCACTTTATGTCTCACAAACCTTGAGGCTTACATAGTAAGTTTATCGATGAGTTTTGTACAGTTTAAGTGCCAAATCTGCTTTCAGTTGTCCGTCTTGCCTTACCTTAGACCAGTCACCCAAATGTTCGCCACTTCAGCAGAGTTGGCCACCAGGTCCAAGCTCTCGTACATCTCTCCGTAGATGATGGAAAATGCACAGTCCTCCGAAATTTGCTCATAAACTCCACTGGTGCGGAAGGTTTCCGTGTTACGACCTGTCCGGACCTGGAATTTGTGATTCATAAAACCTCACGTCAGACGCCATATAAACCAAAATAACTGCTGCCCTCAAAAAGGTTGTAAATATCTCTGAAGCTTGAAAAACAGTCAAAGGTCACGTATAAAGGAAAGGCCAGGGAGGGCTGCTCTGATGGTCCGATGATCTGTTGCTGCACTCTGAGCAAAACAAACTCACCTCGCGTATCGAGTCGAGAAAGATCCGCGCTTTGTCCGACTCCTTCTTGGACGGCTCCCAGAACAGAGCCTGCAGGCCCGCGTCCAGAAGGTAGTAACGCTGATATACACGAGAGTTGGGGCGGATTTTTTTCAGCTCGCTGCCTTCGACCTGGAAGACGGGACATGAAAGCGACCGTCACTCACATGAGCTCCCAAACTCTGTTGACAAGCTCTGTCGGGTGTTTGACAAAACGGAAAGCCCTTGATGCGTGTGTGGAACATTAAATATTTCATGTACAGTCGTGTAACTCTTGTTTATTTTTTTATTTTTTTTCGGAAGGTCACACAGCTGCAGACGCACCATGGAGTGGATACACCCGGCAGCGCTGCTGATCTTCTTCTCCGCCAGGCTGCTGCTGAAGGACACAGTCTTCTTTTTCTCCCGACCGGCACGTGAGCCATCCTGAACAGGAAGGAGGGAGGGATGAAAGGATGGGACAAGCAGGGGAGGAGATATGGCAATAAGTTTATGAAAATTTTTTGCCTAAACAGAGACATCAAGACAATCAGTCATTACTTTAAAGACTATTCCCATCCTATTTATGACATTTTTAAACCACACAATGGAGTTCAAGGGATTAAAAACCACGAGCTTATACAAGCATACAGATTATTTGGCTTTCTCATGCCGGTCTGTTATTGTTTTTTTTGTGTTTTTTTCTAATGCCATGCTAAAAGCCTTCATTTGCCCTTGCCCTTCAAAACTAGTCCATTAATCAAACCTGACTAGACGGGAGGCAGCAGGCCGCAGCATTCTAATTCTGCCCCATCCACGACGACGCTCAATCCGTTTATCCGGGCTCGCCATCACAGCTCGTCCTTTTGATTTATCGACTTAATAGACATCGCCCACGCAAAGAGCCCCGCGCTAACGGATAAGAGCATGTAGTATGTGGGCAAAAATTATTTAATTGCGGCTGCATTTGTCCAGAAGTAATCAAATCAAAGTGCTAAGTAGAGTTAGTTTGAGACTGGATAAGCAGGGTAATGTAATTACATCGGGAGAGCAGGTAGGACAGGGTGTAGCAAAACACAGAACCGCTCTTTCACTGCAAAAATGTGGTTCACTAAGGCTTTTCGAAAGACCAAAATTTAAATAAAAAGGAACTAGAATCAGTTACATTCTGATTTGTATCACTTTTAGCGCTCCTACACATTCCCTTAAATGTTTTTTTTTTCCCCCTAAGTGGAACACCTGAAATTAGATGACATGTTTATATGCACTAAAAACTTTTGTTTTTCTGTATTAGGTTAGTTAGGACTAGGAAATTTTTCATTTGCTAGATGCCAGCAAGTGATTTATCAAAAATATATATTTTAACCTCAATTCAGAAGCTGACAAATTTGCTAGAATGGTCCTTTTAAGCAATAATATTTTTAGATACCTCCCTTAACCTTCCCATAATTAATTTGGTGAAATTTTGGCCCATTCTTCCTGACAAGAACTCAGAGGCGATCACACAGACTGAAATCTGCCAGAAAATGTTTAAGTTTCATTGCAATCAAGTGAATTCTTTGCTACATTTTTGCTTCCCATGGATTCGGAGGGATGCAAAACATTGCAAGCGTTATGCCGACCCAGAAAAAGAAAAACAGTGACTTTTTTAATCTAAACATCTGGGTTACTCGACAAGTCGCCGGTTGACGATCTGACACGTCGCTCTACTTTTTGAGGAGGCGAACGAGACCAGCATAAATCAGCCTAATGCGTTCTCCTGTTTAGGGTAAACATCTGTGGACACTCGGCGGCACCCTCATCATCATCATAACTCTGGTTTCATTCAAATAGGGCTTCATATTCACCTCGAGAACACTTGTGCCTTTCATGTAAAAACAAAATAAAAGAGACATGAGAGAGATGTTAATATGAAAGAAGCATGAGGGGATGTGAAAGGCTACAAGAGACAACAGATAAAAAGAGGAGAGGGGTGGGTCAGAGCCGCTTTTCATCTGAAGGACGTGAATTAAGATGAGAAGGACGAGACTCTTCTCCCCCAAAAAAAACAGAGGGAACGGCAGCCCAGCAGCATCACTGATTCTCACACAGTTAATTGAACCTTTGCAAAGGAGAAGCGCTCCCAACATTTAGAGGGTTCAGTGTGACGACTGCACTCTAAATATATACCTGCCTGGGCCTTTAGGGTGTGATGGAGAGACAGACAGGCTGGAGCTGAGGATCCCCTCTCCCTCCTCCACCCGCCAATTTAATTGAGGCGCGATGGAGAGGAGGAGGGATTCTGTCACTTTCCAACTCTCCGAACCCAAAACAAGCCTCGCATTAACACATTAGCAATGTGAAGCCACGACCCGTAAACGAGCCGATGGGTTTTCAGCTCGTTAAAAATCCTGCCAGAGTGCCTCAGCAGCACTTCTAATTTCTGCTCTAAAGTAGGGGGGGAAAAAAAGTACAAGAGTAATTTAAAGAGACGTGTGAAAAGCTAATCGGGGTGATGCTCTGCAAATTAGCCCCACTTAATTTTAACAAGTTAGCCCCACTTAATTTTAAGCCACATAATAATCGGAGGGAAAACTCCCATTCGAATTAAAATCACAAACCTCTACATAGTTTTTACGGCTCCACCACCATTCAAATATTTTTTAATTTCCATTTTTTCATTTTTCAGTTCTGCGTTGCTGGCAAGAGGGAGATTAAGGTCAGTTTTAATCCACGGCTCCTCTTCGCGTGCATTTTGAAGAACGCCACCTCTGTGGCTCCATTACCAAGCATTCATTACCCAGCAGAAAAACAGCACAAGTAATTCCATCTCCGGCGGTGTCCAACCATCTGACAAGTGGGTTACACACTGTCCTGCATTAATAAGTAATAGGATGGAAATCCTGCAGAGGTAAAGGATACGATTTCTAAACAAGCTGCCAAGATGTGAGCCGGCTTTGGGTATCAGTGTGCATCAACGCTACAAGAAGACGCCGTTTCCAAACCGCAATAATGTTCCATCATGCCGTTCTGCTTCAGGTCGAATCGATTACACGTTTCAGAATACAACTGTACGGAGCATAGGGGGGGATCCATTTCAGCCCCACCCCCACCTGTTGCCAGCTGGCTAAAAGAAAGCTTCTGCACCTTTGCCTTGCTTTATTGTAAAGTCAAATTTGGCAGCTTGGAAATATTACATGGAGTAAAAATCATGGAGTTTGATGGATGTCAGGCAATTAGATTATTTAAATTCATTGGACTTAAAACAGATCCAGTTTACATGCATAAATGTGGTCAAACTAATCAGATTTAACCAATTTGATTTAGGTGTGATAAAATGCTATCTCGTTTAGCCTAAAGATCCAACAAAGCACTGCCTGTACGCCACATTAAGGTAACACTACTTTCACTCTACAAGATGGGAGCAGCATGTCTGATTCACACCCTTTTGCAAAACTAAATTAATTAATTAACCAGGTAATATGAACAGGCTGTACTATAAAGAGTATTGAATATCCTGTGCAATAAGCACTTAAAGACATGTGACAAAATTAGTGAGTGCCTATTCTAAAATTAGTTTTTCAGATCAAGAATAACTGAACTATCCTTTTCTAAACTTTTTGTTAACTGTGTGTATTATTGTGTAATACCGTATTTTTGACGCAGGGTATATGTCCTGCTGACCCCATGTCTGCTGCACTTGGCAGTCAGGATTCAGGTATCAGACACGGCCCTTATGGTAACCTCAGTTGAAACTACAACTTTAAAAAAAAAAAAAAAAAAAAAACATCCTGAAAGTGAGAAAGCTCAAACGCACGACACCGTCTCTTGGTCTGAATAAATAACCCTCACTAGATGAGATTAAAGGTCAACCATTCGCCAGCAAACAGTTTGAACAGAGTGAAATCATTTTTATTTTCCCACTTCAACGCGAAAGCAGAAGTTATAATAACAACAACAAAAAAAACACAACCAAGATCATTCTCCATTCACAGACATAACTCAGGTTTCATTCCCGCCCATTCTTTGCACGAGACGTCTGCATCACAGACGTTCTGTGTTTTCTCACACATGGCAAGACAAGCCTTCAAAACCGCTTCAAAACAGGAAGCAGCTCATCAACCAGTCACAGAGAGCTTCCTGTAACGCCACCGAGACCAGAGATGAGCGACAGCAGACGGGAGAGAAAGAGTATTACAGAAAAAAAAAAAAAAACCTGTCATGCGAAACCCACTTTACTCTCAAATCTAGATATGGGTTTGGTTATTTATAGGTTTCACACTGAGCCCCGGCATGTGATGCAGAGCAAGTTCATAGCAACGGTTCCAAAAGCTCTTTTGTAAATTTTCAACACATGGATGTTGAACATATTCCATTTCTACCATTTATTGTTCAATAATTTTTCTCCTCGACAACATTTGATTTAGTAGTGAAAATGATGCAAATGTACTTAGAAGGCATTTATTTAATTAAACACTTAACGAGCTCTTTGTTCATCCTGCATAATGACTGTCAATATATTCATTTAAGTTCATTTTGTTCTTTGTGCTGCACATTTTAAAGCTGTGAATTTAATATAAATGTGAATAAAATCGTCGTGGCTTTAATAAACCCGCAGTAGAGCTGTACACAATATCATTCACAGCTGGTACAGTTGTCCTATTAAATTTTAAAGTAAAATTAAAATTTTTGTTTATTGTCAGATAATTGTACATATGTATGTCTTTTTGGGTGTTTGTTACCTTTCTTATTTTGTTAGACGTTGCGTTTCTACTTATTTAAATTGCTAGCATATAGTATGCTAGCCACTATATGCTAGCATACTAGCTACTACATGCTAGTAAAATATGCTAGCAATATTTTACTAGCATATTTTACAAGCTGAATAGCACAGGACAACATTGTTCAAATTGTCTTTATTAAGTGCATTGCAAAGGAATGCAGCAGCATTTTCTCTGCTGCTAAAATGATTTATACTTGTAGGAAACATTAAAATCCAGGGTTTACTTTTGCTGTTTGTATAAAACTTAAATTGGGCTGATTCCTTCTAGGCCAAAAAAAAAAAATGTAATTACATTTTGAGATACTAAATGCTTCCTGTGTTGCATTTTTAATAAAAGCAACCTCCTTGTAGACACAGAGACAAATCAAAAGTTGCAACTGAAAGCTAATTTGAATAAAGTTATGACAAACCCCAAAGGAAGTGGCCCACCAAAAGACAAATGTTGAAGTGAGTCATAAGGTGGGACTGCCAGGAAAGCATTTCAAAGATTTTAGTTTTTCTACTGGTGTCGACTTTAGTCTTCCAAATGTTGGATTTTATCACATTTACTCTCACTGACCAATTTATACATCTGTTGAACCGATTCCTATCATTACAATCAACCCAGCAACTCGAGGACATTGGGCAAAGTGGCGTGATGGAAACAACTTGCTGGTTGCGTTCATGCACGACTATCTCTCAGGTGTAGACAGAATGTCCCAGAAAACAGAAACTACCCAGCGGGGAGCAGTTGTGAGGACCAGAAATGCTTTGTAAATGTCAAAGGTCAAAGGAGGATGGGCATACGGGTGTAAGATAATAGAAAGGAAACAGCAGGGCAATTAGCCAGATCGTTACAAAAAAGTAATGCAGGATAGCATCTCTGCACAAAACAGCTCAGAAAACTTTCCGGCAACTTGTTGGATCCAACTCCTCGTGCGTCAATACAGCTAGGAAGAGAGAAGGGAGTTCAATAAAGTGGTTGATGAGCGTTTAAACAGAAAAAGATAGGAAACCTCAAAACGGAGGTAATCTGATGGCTGATTAATTTTAAAAAGCGCCCAGCAAATATCTGAAATTAGGTCGGAAAATACTAATACAGTTGTCGAACCGTAGTAGAGATGATGCCATCTGATAAGCACTCGCTCTCTGTGGGAGTTTCCTCCCACAGAAGCATCACTGTTAGTTCAATGGGTTACTCTAATCCGTCCTTGGGTACGAGCGTGTGTGAGTGGTTGGTTGCTCTGTGTGACTCTGTGTTGCCCTGTGATGTACCGGTCCAAGGTGTACCTCATCTCTCGCCTGATGGAGAAAGGTATACACGTATACACATTTTGCCATGGATGATAGTCAAACTCTAACACGGTGCAATATCTTAGCAACAGTGGGACCATTTCTTTTTCTGCTAGAATAAAATCAATTCGATTGCGTTTGCTGAAATGTTCCTGTAAATACAGTAAAATTGTTTTACGTTTCATGCTCACCGGACATGGACATTAATGACCGTGCTATTCCCATTGCAGCATGAGACCGAGACACTGAACAGATGGACAAATGTCTAAATAAATGCAGTGCGTGAGAAATGGAAGAGAGACCGAGAGGCGCAGCTTATAGGATGCGGTCGTTACAAAGGAGAATGCGAGATTACAAACGCGTCACACAGAGAAAATTATGAGACATATACACAAAAGAGATTAGACTCCAGTTGGGAAAGTAAACTGCAGAGTATCTTTTGTGTGGAAAAAAAATAAAAAAGGAGAAAAAAAAGATTCTCCCAATGCCTTCATTAGGCAGCCAACAGGCACGTAGAGGTTGCCTGACAAGGGCCTTTGTGTGCAACATGCTTGTATCACTAATTACAGCTTCTCAGAGTCAGCAGAACCAAGATGTGGGTCATTAGTGGGTGGCATCTTTGATCCACTAATTAAGACAAAAAGAGAGGGAAGGACAGTTGCTAGGTGAGAGCGGAGAACATCGGCGGGGATGTGAGAACAGCTCCGCCTGTGGCCTGGTGCGAGTTGTTTGTTTGACAGAAGATAACTGATTATTAACAACGCTGTTTATTTAAAGAGGCACTCAGCCGAGAGCGCAGCACCACCGACGGGGCGGGGGGTTGATTTTCCTTTGTTAGGAATAAAAGAGTGCATGTGAAAGAACTTTTTCGAAGCGACGCGCCAACGTCGACAACAAACGCCACGGCAGAAACGTCTGCGGAGGATCATAATAAAACAGCTGAATTACACCAGACACTAAACATTAGGACAACCCTGAATCACGAGGAGCCAACTGCGGAGATGCTTAGCAACAGCAGCTAAGCTTTAGGTTATGTCACCAGTCGATCGTAATTGATTTACACTCAACGAGGGTTAATCTGGTGAAGAACAATCTTTTTTATTCACAGAGAAAATAATGGACAGAAAAAAACAACATCCTGCCACAACGGTCTTTCTTGGTCTTTACTTGTACTTGCATTTACCTTAAGAAGGGTGAATATATTTGGGGCTATAAAAACGTAGAAATACTGAATGTAGAAATTATGTAGCCAAGCTTTTCACCATTGTTTATGCAAATACAGAATTTTAAAAGCCCTCCTCCAAGACAAAAAAAAGGGACAAAGGGAAATGACAATAAAAGAGTAGCATACACAGATGATGACACATAGCCTGGTTCCACAGAGTTCATATGGATGTTAGGCGTAAGGCAGACAGTTTGGCGTTTTATTTTGAACGGAAGCGATCGTTCACCAGTATCGTCACTTTCTCCGGTTGAAGTCTCGGTTTAGAGCCAAACGATGTATTGCTGCGGGGAAACTCACTGCAGTCGGATTCACTGAGTTCGAGCGGTGTGACAGATGCTGTCCAGAAAAACGTTTTCAAAGCTCCACTAATGGTGTGTGATTAAACCTTCATGGTTAAAACAGAGATTGTTTATGTGGAGAAAAGTGAGGCTTGCACAACCGCTGCACGGGCACCCAATATCAAACAGGTCAAGGATTGACAAGCTCCAGGGTTTACGAGACGGCATCCTGCGTGGTTTAGACATTCCCTCTGCTTCGCAAACCTGAGTCAAATGAACATTTTGTTAAAATTGTTCTGAAAAAAACTTGAAGAGGTAATGCTACCATTGGTCGGAATAAGGCAATGTCTGCGAGTTGAGGCAGTCCGCTGAGGCTGTAATGCTGCTACAAACGTCAAAATTACACTGCATTGGCTAATAAAGATTTGACAAAATCCAGGTGAAAATCAGAGCAGAAGTTACAGAAATGTAGTGTTTCAAATTTCAGATTTTATTATAAGTGTTCACTTTCTTTTGAAGCAAGCTACAGACAGATAATTTTCCATCACAGAGCACTTTTTAATCCCTCTGCACAGTGCCGGACTGTTGGGTTTCCAATGTACTGCTTTGAAACCACATCTGCCTTGACTTCCTCTTTCTCACTGGATAAACTGCCTTCACTTTTGAAGATGGTTTACGAACGCAAAGACTTTGATATATCACTGCTACGTCCCTAGGGATGTGTTGACATGTTTTATACTTTGTGCATGCAAAGGTCTCCAGGACAACAAATTTTAAAGTCTGCACCAGAGGGAGTTAGACTTTCCCTGGAGATCCGCCCTGAAACGGTGTTTTTTTGGCAGTATGAGGTTTGCGTTCATTTGCATCCTTAAAGTATTTTGATTAATGAGCATCAAGAGAGAAAACCTCTTAAAATAGGAAGAGCAAAAGAAAAGCAAAAATCATTGACCGTTTACAGTTTGCTGAACCTTTCAGAAGAGACGGGAACCAAAAGTGAGTGCTTCACAGAAAGTGGCAAAAACACAAGCAGTTGGAGAAGTAATATGAAGGTACAAGTCTGTCATACTGTCATATCTTTACGGATAAGCAATATCATAAGAAGTTTCGTTCTTACATGTTTTAATACTTAAGCGTTTTATTAAAACCGTGCTGAAGTGCAGCTGCAAGACAATTCAGTACTTTAGAATAGTTTGCTCTGCTGGAAAGAACAGCAGACTGATCACATAAAGCCCAGCGCACAAGAAATGAAAAGGATTGACTCTGCCTGTTCACCTGCATCCTCTCTGATTTCCCCTTAAACTACTTTACAAAAACACACTGGTCTGCCCGCTCTCTTATTGCGTGCAACAGTCGGATTGAGCTACAGGATATTACACAAACTGGAATTGCACATCTTTTTCGGCAACAAATGCCAAGCTTGGGGTGGATTAACACAGCAGGAGGGCCATTTCTATCAAAGCTGACTTAATTACACAGCAGTCACACCTTTACTTTACTGGGGAAAAGAGTTGTTCGAAAAGCAAAAGTAAACAGAAAATGTATATTAAAAAATTGCATTAGATTTCAGTTTAAAGCTTCAACAGTGTTATTCTTTGGTTTCTAAACAGTCTGTCATTAATATTGTTCCTGATGCTTAAAGTTTTTTTTTTTTTAATGAGATACCAGAGAAAGTGTTAGAGAGTCTGCTCTTTTTATCTGTCTGTGCAGATCCCCTCCCTCACCTGTTGCTGCACGCTGTTCCTTAAGTGTGCAGTTTAGAGATATTCCCAGTTACTAAAAAAAGAAATAAAAATGTAATAACTGGAAATTAAACACCCATTACCTATGACTCTAAATAAGCTAAGGCCCTTTTACAAACACACTTGATAAGCTATGAGCAGCATGTCTGTAATGCAGGTGACTGCAGGATAACTGCTCAGGCAACTTATAATGACTAACTGCTATAACTAACATGTTGGCAAAACTATAAATTATATTTTTCTTCATTTTAAATGAAAGCAGTAGATTTTGTTGTGCAGCTTTATTTGCATTTTTTTTGTCATTGAAGATACCATGAGTATATCCTATGACATGAAAAAAAAAAATACATGAAAGCTATAACTAACTACAACTTGTCACACTAGTTGCCGTTTGAACAGCAGGTCCTGGAGTTTCTGGTGATATGTACAAGAAGTCCTGAAAATACCACTTGGCGGGGGGGGCATTTCCACCACATCTCCTAATAAGACACCTTGGATGATACACGATGTCCAGCCACTCCTCAGATGCCATAATACTGTCAAGTGGCAGAGTTACAGAGGACAGCCAGAGAGACATCTTGGGAGAAGGTATGAAAGCAGCCAGGGAGGAAGTGTTAATCACAACTACTACTTAACTACACCATGTCAAAGTCAACTTTTATTTATTTATTTTGTACTTAAAAGAGAAGATGTATTAAAGCTCTGCAATGCAAGAAGAATAAAATATTTGACTGGAGTAGTTAAGAAAAAGAAAAGGGGAAAAAAAACTGAGAATGTGCAAAAGGAGAAAAATAAAATAATAGAAATACTTAAAACGCTGCATTTAATTTTTAGATTTGGGAATATAGAAGCACTTTAAAGAAAAGTCTAAAGATTATGACCAGCTCTTATATGGATCTGTTCAGGGGATCAGACATAGAAGGTCCCCTTAAGTTTCTGACTGGATCTCAGAGCAGCTGGTTCTTTGATCCTTGTGTTCTTGTGAATGTACAGCCTTTCAGAAGAAAGAGTGTACTTCTTATATTTAGAAGATACTCTAAATATAACAGGGTGAAACCATTAAGAACCTTAAAAACCAGTTGGACATTTTTCTTTTTAGATCAAATCCTGTGCAGAACGGGGTGCCAGTGGAGGGAATCCCGAACTGCAGTCATACGTTTCCGTTTTCTAGTTCCTGCTTTTGTAAAACCTGCAACTGATTAAGGCTTGACTGCCTTAAACTGACATAGGGAATTACAATAATCTAGGAGAGCTGAATAGAAGCATGGATCAATCTTTTAAAAGTCTTAAGAAAAGAAGGCTTTAGTTTAAAGAGTGGTAGCTGAAAAAAAAAACAGATTTGTTTTATGAATGTCAAGATGCAGTCAAATAATAACTCCAGATTCCTGACAGAAGACTGATTGTTAAACACAAAGGACTCCAGTATGAGACTGAAAAGAGTTGTTCTCCTAAATACCATAACCTAAGGTTTAGCTTTGCTGAGATGGAAGTTGGAGTTCATCCAAGCATTTAGATCAGCAAGACAGTTCAAAAACCAGCTTCAAAGAGTAACTTTTAAATTATTTTTAGAAGTGCATAGATAGATTTGAATGACAAACCATAGGTGCAACATATAAGGGAAATAACTGTGGCTCTACAATGGATCCTTGAGGAACTCTACAAGTTTGGGGTGCTACTCCTGAGGAATAAGCATCTATCTGTACCGACAGGCTTCCTATTCCTTTAAACCACTGTAATGTGGTTCCATTAATGCCCACACAAAGCTCAAGCCTTAATAAAAGGATACAATGATACAGTATAAAAGATGGCACTTAGTTCTAAAAGCGTCAAACAAGCAGGGCTTCCACAATTAACAGTTATAATAAGGTCATTAACAACCCTTTTCATTTGGGAAAAAAAAAAAACCACAGCTTAGAAATAAGTAAATCTCACAAGGCTGTCATACAATTGTTAAAGTTGGTGTTGGGATTTACACTTTTTTTTTTAAGCATAAACACCTGACACTTTTCGTGTGATTTAAGTGGGGCTGTTGCAGCAATAAGTAACTGAGTGAAACAAGCCACGCTCAAAATCATTTCCCATAATCTCGGTATCCCTCCAAAGCTGTCCATCCGTAATCTTAATGACTACAGGTCAACTACAGTCATGGCAGTTCTCATGAAACGCTTAGCGGATCAACACACATCATGGCTAAACATTAAAGTGTACAAAAAAAATTAAATAAAATCACCGAAGCTCTTCATACCGAGCCACCTCAAACTCCCAGAAGGCTTTGCTGCAGTGCTCCTCACAGTCATTAACTTTGTCTGAGGATCAAGACATGAATCAAAATAATAAGCCGGAGCCAAAAAGTTGACTCCGCCGCCTCACCTTTCTCAATTATTCTAACGCCGCGCCGCAACATCGACTGACCTGAAATGCTCCAATCACGTGCATGACGATGCCATAGAGTCACAGAGGAATACGAAGAATCAGGTTGTAGAGATTAAGGTCAGAGATCGACAGCTGGCTTCCAGGCAAACAATCTGATGAACTAATGACCTGTCAGCAGAGCGCTCTCTCAAACTTTAAATTTCCTGAAGTTCTGTGATCAGAGAACCTCTAGTGATTCATGAATAAGGATTGCTGGTAAAACAAACAAAAAAAAAAAAACTGCTAGAGTGGCCGGCTTCAAAACAAGAAATATTCAGATTAACAGCTGATAAACATCTCGACCTGTCTGATGCCTTTCCTGGAAGATCTCTCCAGCACTTCATGCGTTCAAAGGTAATGTTAAAGATTTAGCTCAGCAAACACATTTCCCCCCCCGACCCTCTGCAAGACGATCTAAGATGAAGGAATAGTTTGGGTTCTTTTGAAGAGTGGGCCCGTTATCAATAGTTAGCGTGTAGCCTGCAGTCGGCGTCTATCTGAATGACCTCAGTGTAGAAAAAAAACAGATTAGTTCTCTTTGGAGAGTTGACCCAACACAATGTCAGACAGAGGTCACTTTCAAAGAGGATTAGTGCAATCTTTTACACAACTGGAGTCTCGCAGGTCTCTCCCTTGTTCATATGAATATTTATTTTATAAATCTGACGGTATGTGCAGTCAAATATTTAAATATTTAGAGTCAAGTTGTTGTCCAAACAGGGTTAGCAAGGTCAGACAAGTTTAGCCCAACTTTATCCAGTGAAAAGCGATGCAACGTGGCACAAGCAGAGGAAGAAAAATGTCACCAAGACCTGCAGTATTGTTTTCACTTAGGGTTACTTTATTTCTCAAGGTAAAAAAAAAAGGGGGGGGGATGCAATTATGTCCTGGTAAGAAATATCTTACTATGTATGAATCAAATGACCCAAAATGGTAGGAATACAGGCCTGCGCCACTTGGCGAGGTCCAAGCAACAAATGGAGGGAACAAATGAGGAGACCTTAATCTGGTGCAGGCAAGATAGTGACTGCTAACATCTAATGCTGGAAACCCCAGCTGCAAAGTTTTAAATTTATGGAAAGAAGAAAAAACAACAAAACAAACCTTACTTCCTATCCAACTAATCACAATATCATTCTGTGTAAGAGAAGAAAGTAGTAAAATAACAAAAAGATACCGGCTGACAATATCAGTTTTTGAACATGTACAAAATGTTACAAAAAAAAAAAAAGCATTATACTTCCCCAGTGTTATATTTTGTCAAATTAGTTTATTTATCTAGCTCTATAATTTACAGCACGTCTCATCTCAAGGCACCTCACTGAAGAAGTCATTTCGATCCAATCAGACATGCATTCCAACGCATCCCAATTGTCAAACAGTGCAGTTAAGTTTGGTTCATTATTCAGACTGGTTCAAAAGCTTTTTATCTAACGAACCCCAGCAGATTGCATTGAGTCATTGACCTGCGGTCTTCACTCTTAAGCTTGCATGTAGAGATGGTGGAGAAGAAGAAACCTCAAGCAGAATCTGGTTCAGTGTGAGCGGCCATCTGTCACGACTGACTTGGGGTTTAAAATGGGACTATCATGAGATTGACAAACAAAGTGGAGAATAATTCTAAAGAAAATAAAAAAAGGTGTGATATACATTTTGATTCAGCCTCCCTAAGTGTATATACACCCTGTCAAATTACCTATTGTTGCAGTAACAGCTGGAAGTCTTCTGGGGTCCGTCTCTTCCAGCTCTTGCACATATAGAAACTGACACTGTTGCCCATTCTTCTCTGCAAAAATAGCTCATGCTCAGTCAGACTGACAGAATAGGGTCTGTCAGTCTGAACATCTCATTTCAAATATGGGCACAGATCCTCAATTGGATTTAATTCTGGGCTTTGATTGAGGAAACTTTCATAAATTAATTAATATGACTTAACTTAGGTCGCATTATGTCCGAAAAACATGTAATTGCAAAACTGCTGGTGATGTCACGTGATGGGGGGGGGGGGAAATCTACTTTTTTTCAGTTCTTTTATTTCAACATTAATTGTCCACACCACTCTCATCTGAAATATAACAAAAATAATGTAATGTGTGATTCTGACATTACACACACACCAACAAAGGCAAATATCACTAATTCATCCTGAGGTGGTGTGTTCAGGGATAATCGGCAATGTTAACGTTCCACCACATGCAGCATTTTGAAAACAGTCCAAAACAATGAAAATGATGGTCTCATCGCAAGCTTCATTTCCTGTGTCCATTCTTTTGTCAGTGGTGATTTTCTTCTTTTCCGTAAAGGCCAGATCTCAGGAGGAATTAAATAATTCGTGTTCACTAATGTTCACCAATAAAACCGCCCGAGTTATTCAGAGGACACTAAATCCAATCATGTTCTACTCCGCGTCACACCGTCACAGATGTTCTGCACGTGTTTGTGCAAAAAAATTATAACGTGTGAACAGGTTCGAGAGGCGCGAAAGCCTACACAGTGGCAGCGGAGCGGGCAGATTCTAGAACTTCAAATGAGCTCATCTAAATGAGTGAGTGACACATGCACTCAGCCTTCAGATAAAGGTAGAAGAGGAAGCAGTGTGGTCAGGTCAGTCTGCTCGGGGTACGGCAATTATGAGCTACAGAAACTGCGGCGAGCGCGTAGTCTCAACTGCTGTCTGCGACGATAAAGCCCGGCCCTCGCGGTGAGCAGAGCAGCAGATGCTCTTTAACGCTCCGACCCTTTGATGCCCCATGTGGACACGTACGCACGATCGCTAACACATGCAACAATGCAGTGAAGCAAGTAAAAAAAAAAAAAAAAAAAAAAAAAAAAAAGGGTTTGGTTAAAAAAGGTCATCTTCTAAAGGGAGCTAACCACAGTTTTAGCTGACGAGCGTCACGGATGCAATGGCGGACATCAAGAACAGGCAGTCAGGCATCGATGGTGAACGTGAAAGTGGTGATCAAAGCGCCAAGAGAGATTTGACCTTTGCAGAGAACACAACAGGAGATAACCATGTACAGACTGCATAATCAGAGATGTTTATGAATATAAAAAGTGCCTAATATGAGTAAAGTACACCTGTCTTTGGCAATTCAACTTAGCTATAATTACATGGTATAAACCATTTAGATCTGTGGTATTAGACAGAATGTACTTTCTCCTCTTAGAAAATAAATAACTCTTGTTATGAGTTGCAGCATTAAGTCCCTCTGATGTCTACAGAGAGTAAAAGAACATCTGGGAAGAGGTCCCAGTAAGTTCTAATTCAATAAAACAAATTATATAGTTAAAAATCTTCCACAGAGCCAAAAAAGAAATGGACCCCCAGGTCCTTGGCGCTGTTGTGTTTCTGAGGAAGTGACTGTGGTGATTCACATCCTGTAGAGCTGCCCTGAAGTCACTTTTTGTTTCCCCGCACGTCTGAATTTTGGAATTCCTTTTAAAGATCGCAATCATAGACGATTCGGATTTTATACAAACACAAATGACTGGCATTTAAAGAGCAAAAAAAGTACCAAAAGGAAATAAAGATGCTTTTAAAACCATGCTTTTAAATAAGGTTGTGACACAAAATGTTATGATATGAAGACACCATGACACTTCGTCAAAGAACTCATGAGTGAGGCATCAGGTGGCAGGCGGCATCGCTTTTTGTTTGATAATTTTCGCAACTTAAGCCAGCTCAAAACAAAAAGATTCATAGATTTTCTTCTGATGAACTATGCCCATCTTTCCATGTCAAGTTTGTTATTGGACCCTGCAAGAGAATGATGGGTAAAAATTTGGATTTACATAGCTAGTTAGCTTCCACTACCTCTGAGAAGTACATATCTAGTTCTACAGAACTAGATAAAAAAATAAGCTAACACTTTATTTGACGGGGTGTGCATATGACTGACACGCCACTGCCATAAATGTGACATAACACCTGTCATGAACATGAAAGAGTCTTTGTGAATATTTACAACTGCTGACATGAAGTGTCATTTGGTAAATTATGACAATTTTAATGCAAAGTTGCATTGAAACATGTATGAAAAGTCCATTAAAAGTGTCAAGTTTGCATTATTTGAGTAAATAATGACACTTTTAATACAACATTGCATTAAAACTTGTATCAAAAGCCCATTAAAAATGTCAACTTTTCATTACAAGTGTCATTATTTACCAAATGACACTTCATATGACAACAGTCGTACACATTCATGAAGACTTCTTCATTTTCACGACAGGTGTTAAGTCCAAAGATTTCAAACTGTGGAGATTCCCAGTGTTGTTCAAAATCTGCAAGTGCAACTATTGTAAGCTCAAGCTAATGTTATAAGCTTCATAAGGGAACAAGAGTGCTTTAACCCTAAAATCCGGCATACATTTGAGGCTCTGTTATTGAAGAAAGCAGCTCTTCAGTTGCTTTGTGTCGACTAGAGGTGACAAATCAAGCAGGTGAAATCACTGGGATTGGAAAGCAGTACAAGATCAAAAGACAATGACTGTTTGACGTTCTTCTGTTTTAAACCTTAAAGCACACCTGTGCCAAGTTAAGCCTCATCAGTTGTATTTCCTCCTAAAAAAAAACTACCCTTGGCTGAAGTCCAGGGATCCGTTCGGTCTTGTCAAACAGATGAACAAGCCGTTCAGTTAGTATGAAATGGAGGTAAATGAAGCATGGCGCCACAGTTGCAGTGTTGTTTTGGGTTTAGATTTCCCAGGGCAGCTGATCACATGCGGCAACGTAGAATCACTACAATGCACAATAAAGCTGGAAGGGCGTCTCGCTTCAAAATAACCTCGTCATTAGTGGGACTGAGAAGCCCCCATTTTTATTGCAGACCTTTCATAAAACATACTGATTTAAGAAAAGGATGTCCAAGTCTAAGCTTCGAGTGTTTCAGAAAGACACTTAAGATGCCAACAACACTATGAACTTACTGAAGAAACCCCCACCATTTTCACATCCTTTTTGTTGCTACATTTTGGATGCTAGGTAGAGAAGAAGAGAATGTGGTAAACAAGATGTAAACAATTTGAAAGAAGTGCAAGAAGAATACTACGAGTGGCTAACCATTTTCACAATATTAGCTTAGTGGTGCCAAAGTTCAGTCCTTAGGCTCTCTTGGATCTTCTAGATGCACCCTGTGTCAACACATCTGGATCAAATGGCTAAAGTCCCTCACCAGCACGTCATTCACCTCTCCAGTGGCCTTGTATTGAACCACTTTTTTGATTCTGCCTTGCTAGTGAAGGAATCGCATCTAGAAGTTGGAGGATAGCAGCTCTCAGGGGCTGGAGTTGCCTCGGGCACACCTGGCTTAGCTTGATTTTGTTTGCATCTTTTAGTGCACAACTATTACAGAAAACAGCCTCCCAGATCTTAAGTCTTACCTCCAATAAATTAGAATTACTAATAATCCTGAAGCAAATCTCCCAGGTTCATGTGGGGAAAACGGCACATTTACGCGAGCACCCCAAAGGCCAAACTTGAGCAATTCACTGCACCACTTCACTTCACTACAGTGTTTACTTAAAGAAACGTCCTGAAGGTTTATGGCAACAACAACAACAAAAAAATGCTAGTTTTATTAAAATGTTTAATTTAGATAAACAGGGGGGAGAGGGGGAACTATATCAATAACAGCAGCATTTCCTCTTCGCTGCAGGACAATAAGCAGGGAGCCTGACTCCCTCCCCGTCTCTTACTCACTCCAGTTAAAACAGTTTAAGGCAGGGCTTGAAATGAAACCGCTATCATCCCCAGGATTTGTGCTGACACCTTGCCTTCAGTGAATGCTTCCCCCTTCAGGCTGGAGAACAGGCACAGATGCAAAATGCTTCTTCACTATCAGACATGCACATACAATACAGGCCACACATATGGCACCCCAGATTTATATATATTAAAAAACATGTTAAAAGTAGATTATTGCAGTGGCAAAATCTCACACTAAAGAATTTAGAAGTGAATCATCATCAGCAACCCTGCAGTTAATAATTTGTACAGCTGGACGGTACTCGGTTTGCTCCAGCAATTTATGTTGTTGGACCGTTCAGAAGGAAATATCTTTGAAGACCATCCCAGGTTCTCCCTTATCCTCACTCTCCCTCTTCAACTCAACACACTTTAATTGAATTTAGACC
Organism: Poecilia latipinna; assembly: GCF_001443285.1. Taxonomy (NCBI): domain Eukaryota; kingdom Metazoa; phylum Chordata; class Actinopteri; order Cyprinodontiformes; family Poeciliidae; genus Poecilia; species Poecilia latipinna. Next base: position 782,484 of record NW_015112757.1, on the reverse strand, counting down.
GAGAGATCCAGAAGGCCATACAGGCTGATTTAGTTTCCGATTAAAAGATTTGTGTTGACTGTTGACCCAATCATATGCGTCTGATTATTCCGCTGCCGAAGCCTATAAAATATCCAAGCACTTCAAAAGTGTCATGAATCCAAGTACTCTGACAAGCCTCCCATGGCCTCTGGAAGAAAAACTATCCGTCGGCATCACAGATATCCCACAGCGCTCGGACGGCATGAGGTGTTTTTCCACGCACTCGTCTTTTCTTTCGCCCCAAATCCACGCTAGAGTTCTTGTCGCCGAAAATCTTAATTGAAGTCTCATCAGAACAAAGCACACAGTTCCAGTTAAGATCTCAGAGTTTTGCAAACTCTACAAATTTGCGTCTGATTTCCTGACAGAAAACTGCTTCCTCCCCCCCCGTCATTGTTGAAGAAAAGAAAAATACAAGCTTTAAACTTGAGAGAGAAGTCGAGGCACCATCCGAGACTTCTGGAATGCCAATTTGCCGTTTTAAGTGGAAAGCACACAGAGACATTAAACGGAAAGCCTGTTGGTGTCTCTTGGCAGGACAAATGAGAATTTATTTTTTTTTATTCCCCCTTCTGATAATTTATTACAAGAAAGGTCAGAACAAATGGGTATCTTTATTAGGAAGAGAGGTGAACGACTGATATCTACATCTCAGATGAACTTGAAACGTACTTAACCTAAGTGGCTGTCTTTTTCTGCATCTCCTTCACGCGAATGAAGGAGACAGAAACCTCCCCTTTTAGAGGACAGGGCGCGATACAGACTAATAAAATACTCTCATTAACTTTGGCGACAGGACCAGGAAGACACAAGCGCACACAGCGGAAACAAAGCCTGAAGTCCTGTGAAAAACCCATTCTGGAATGTCACATTTCCTGTTCATCAACCCAACATACCACCCCGCAGTAAAGCATTGAAGAATCTTGACTGTGACCTTAAGAGTATTGCAGCAAAGCAGACACCCGTGCTATTATGTGGACAAACTGGATTAATAACGTCTAACATTATGAGGATGAGCTACAATCATGAAAATCTGCATGTTCTGACATGTTTGGGGTTATCGTAGCATCACGCAAACCATTGATCTGATTTGGTTAATGACGTCTGAGTCGTGACAAAAAAGCCTTGGATAGATTTAGGTCTGGAGTTTGACTAGACCATCTTGGCAACCCATACATTTCATGCAAATCATTCCACAGCAGCTCTAACGTGTATCCTTAAGTGTCGATTTCCTGCTGGAAGGTGAACCCCCTGCTCCAGTCGAATCATTTTTGCCAAACACGTCCACCGAACCCATATTTGCCAAGCGACACAAAAAAGAAGACGGCAAAGTAGGCGCCACGTTTTGATCGGCCCCGTTCTTTGTGAGTCACCACACAGTGGTACTCCAAAGTCATTGAAACATCAGACGTGACACCGTGTATCAGACTCTTCACCGGGAGTCGCTTAACACCACTCTTGGCGCCGTGTGAGGCTCCAGAAACTTCAGTCCATTTCAGACTGTTCGTGTTAGGAGCCGGCTGCAGCAGAGGAGCGTCTACGAGAGCAGGCCTGTGTGTGGGCAAAGAGGTGAGAAACATTTGTCTGATTTTATGTGCATGCATGTGTATGCGCTCCAGGGAAAGTGATTTGTCACCACCAACTGCTCATGGCTTAATAGCAATATTGCAACACAAACTGTACGAGGAAATTGGCCAACGGGTCCCGCTTCCTGTCTTGCTGAGTCAGAGCCAATCACTCAGGCGCACACACACACACTCGCACATATACACACACAGAGTAAGAGAGAGGGAGAGATGATGGCATGTTCAAATAATCATGTCTTTGCAGGCAGCAGCCCTTCAGACGGGCTACAGCTGGAGATCCATAAGACCTCCCACATGCCCCCTGGGGGACCAAAACAGTAAAAGGCAAAGTCAGGGAATGAGGTATCGATTAGTGGATATTGATATTGATATGGCAATACGTTAAAGGTTAATATCATTCAAAAGCAACGGTGCGCGAAGAATGTGGATATTTATGTTTAAATAAAGTTCACTGTTTAACTGTGAACTGAAGAGGGCAGAAAAGAAATGTAATTTCTCACTTCAATCAAAATGGACTGTGGATGACTTCACTTTTCAGTTCAGCAAGGTCAGCCAAATCCGTGCTTATGAGCAGAAATACCTGCCGTCTATAATATATGCAAAAGCATTTATGCCCTTTAAACATTGTTAAACTTATTCACGTTACAACCAGAAACTTTGATGTCTTCTTTAGAATGTCTATGTGATAAACCAACAACACGTAGTAAGAAAGACACGCTGAAGAAAAAGTATGCGCGGGTTTGTACGAAGCAGCCCAAGTCAACACTCTTTCAGAAATTGCAAGCTGTGGGTCATCTGGAGTTAAACTCTACCCATTTGTCTCTGCAAAAATACATCAGTCTTCCGACAGAAGAGTAAAGACAAGCACCCCCACAGCATGATGCTGCCACCACTATGTTTAATATTTACCACACAAAGTAAAGACCAAAAAGCTAAGTCATGGTCTTATCAGACCAGAATACCTTTTAACATATTTGCAGTGTCCACAAGTATGGTTTGTGGTGACTAGCATAGTATTAATATGGTTTTATTATTATTTTTTATTACAAGTTATATCAAATACAAGGTGGACTCTATTTTCTATGTTTGCCCGTCACAAAATCATACTAAAATACACTCAAGTTAGTGGTTGTAACAAGACAAAATGTTAAAAAAAAAAAAAAAAAAAAAAAAAAAAAAAAAAAAAAAAAAAAAAAAAGTTTCACTTTTGCAAGGCATTGTGTAAACTACTTTGGAATCTTAAGTACATTTAGCTTGTAAAATGACATATTTGGCCGTTTGAGAATATGATCATTCATCACTTTCCACATTTAGCGTCACATAGAATTTTGAGAATTTTCTCAAGAGCAGCTGGCACATGTGCAGAGATGGTGTGACTGATTATTCTGCTGGTTGACATGCAAAGAAAAAAAAAAAGCTGACGACAGGCCCGTTCACTGAATAAAAACAGTAGTGGTCGTATCTCGGGTTGGATGAAAGAGGAGTGTAATGAAACGCATCTGTCTAATATTACTCAATGGGTTCTTCCAATCTAACTTTGTTTTTTATTTCGTGGTATTTTCCCATGAACACAACCTTCCTGCACGGCTTCTGTTGAAGATGCATCTACAATAAATCCCGTATTTGGGTGGCATGTACGCCTGCCGGTTATTAGAATCTATTCGGGGATTGCTCTGTATTTTTCCATAAACATCTGTGCTTAAAAGAGCCGCTTCCTCCAAACCGAAGTGATGACCTACCTTGATCAGACTGCTGCGTCGAGGGATCGCCGATTTGAGAGCCGACTCCGAGCCCGGGTTCTCCCACGTCGGGGACTCGCACCCGGATTCGTTCTGGACCCGTTTGACGGCGTCCGGCGCGCTGCAGCTTCCGTTTGACACGGGCTCCCCTCCCCGGTGCGCCTCCACGCTCATTCCGGCGCTGGCCCCACCGCACGCCGCTCTCCAGCCTGCAGCAACCGGTGGGCCGACGTCGTTCTTCTTATGTGACCCGAATTCAGACATGGAGACACTTTCTTTTAATTGTTTTCTTTATGTCGCTTCTCATAGGAGGTAACGGGGATCCCCAAGCAGCGGCTTCGCACACAGACGCAGGCGTGCCATCGTGTGAAGTGAACGAATCGGCGACAGTGTAGCACCAACAGGACAGGAAACTTCTCTTTCTCTCTCTCTCTCTCTCTCTCTCTGCCCCCCCTGTCAGTCTGTTTCTCTCGCTCCTTCTCCCTCCCTCCCTCTCTTTCTCTCTAACTGAAAGGTGGGGGGAGGCGACCAAAGCTGGGGCGACAGCAACAGCTAAAAGCGACACACCTTCCAGTCCGTCACCATCAAACATTCCTCACATCTCCGTCACAGCTGGGCGTGCGCCTGCGTAAAGAGAATTTAAACAGCTCGGGGGCTCGATCTGCCTCTCTCTCTCTCTCCAGCTGGGCGTTAAAAACCCCTCAACGCTGTCTGGAGCAAGATGATGTCGACGACTTTTCCAATTCGCCTTTCTCCTCTGCTTCAATCAGGCTTCTTTGGATGGACTGTCTGAGGGCGAGAGAAAGCTCATCATCTGGGACAATGCCGATGTTGCTTCATAGTTGCTTACGTGTTTTATTCGTACAAGTCATGTTTTTATTTGTCTACAAATAATAATAATAAAAAAAGCTACGTGTGCATCTAAAAAAAAAGTGGAATATCATGGAAAAGTTCTTTTATTGCCATCATTAAAAAAAAAAAAAAAGATAGATCTATCCAAAAGATATTATATAAAAAGGCAATGGTTATTGCATAGATAGCTACCGGGAGAACTTCCCTTTGCACCCACTTTTAAACACACCTCACCTCTTCCCACCAAAAAAAGAAATAATAATAATGAAAACGCTGTTTTAAGTTTTCATTAGGTTTGCACTGGAGCGTGCATGTGTTCCACGGGAAGAAAATCTTATTCATCCATCCATAGGACCTGGAGACTAAGCTGGTGTGGATATTATAATTCCTGTGCAGAAAATAAGGAAAGAAAAAGAATGAGAAATGACCTTTGCAGAGAATACATCTTCACCCACCGGTTGGCAGCATTGCTTGCCTGTTTTTTTTTTTTTTTTGCTGACAATGAGAATAAACTCCTATAGCTCTTTGACCAAACTGTAAAACTATACCACTGAATTTACTTCACAATTGCGATGCGGTCCACTGTTTGGACATCATTATTAATCAATGGTCAGTGAGATAGCTTTTTTTCTTGAAATCTTTCAGCTGGACTTTCTAATTTGCACCGTATGAACACAAACAGACAGAATGTTAATGCCCTAATTTTGACTCTGCCAGACTGTGGGGCTCTGCAGAAGAAACACAATCTCTTATTTTGACAATCGTAACACTTGGACAAATTAGGCTCAACAACACCAACGAGACGTTGTTTTTCAGTGCCATTACGGAATTTTGAAATACCGAATCTTAATTTGAAGAGAAGATATTCTCTCCTCATTTCATCATCAGGTTCACGTTTACATGAAATAACTGTAATAGGTTAGACTGTAGGCTTTTACTGCTCAGGGATAAAACTATAAAACTGAAGGAACATATCTGTAATGAAAACTGAACAAAGTAAGATTCTCTGGGGCTCCAGTCGGACTCCAGACTTCATCAGTTATATTTATACAACAGAGCTACAGATTTAGGCGGATAAAGGAGCATCTGCTAACTCTAGATGTTATAAAGGAGGAAGTAAGTGTATTTTAGTCAATTCAAGTTCTCTTCTAAAGCATATTTAATTAACCAAAGGGCAGCGATCCTGAAGAATAAAACAAACAAATGTAAGGGAAATGATAAAAAAACCCAGAATCTTACATAGATTGAGTTTAAGTTGAGTAAGAAGTAACGCAATAAAACTGAGTCAAACTCATTGTGATTCAAAAGATGGAAAGCAAAAGCGGATTTTCAAGCAGGATTTGAAAGCATCTGATGTTGGAGAGGTCGTGACATGGAAAAGCAGTTTTGGTCTCCCTGGTGCTTTGATTTTGACCTTGGAACAGCCAGGAGCAAGCTCTGTGTAAATCACAGTGATCTAAAGAGGGGCTGTGCGCACTCGGAGAGGTACAAGATGTTAAATTATGCAAAGTTTTAAGACAAAGTAATATAATGCCCTTTGTAAGAGCTCTTAAAAGCTCTTACAAAGTGTCTAAAACAAAGGTATGGCTTCACTTATGCGAGTGATTTGACATGTAAGACAGTAACTTTGATGTCAGCATTGATGTGTTCGTCAAAAGCAAGAGAAGTATCAAAAATATAGGAACCTGAAGGATCAAAAGCGTGGAGGTCACAACCCCCAAACACAAACACAATCACCTCTGTTTTCAGCTAAGTTAAGCTAAGAGAGTTTAGATTATACATTAAATATTAAGCATCCTAGTTTTGAGAAAGATATATTTAAATTTGGTTTGGCGATATATGAAAAATATTCGGAGGTGTTTTTGTTTGCCTTTATTATAATATTTAGCAATTGGGACATTATTCAAATTCTAAATAAAACAATAAATGTATTACTTTATGGCAAAACCATTAAAACAGAATTTTAAAACACCATAGAAGTTCAATGATTTGCCTTTGCTGCCATCTAGTGTCAGACCTGGATAAAGATGTATAGGATACGTTTTTCAAGTGTTGACATGATGGTAAAACTCCAGGTCACACATTTGTCTGATATAGCAGATAAATACTTTGATCAAGTATTATGATTTCAGAGTTACTTTATTATCAAATGTTACATTTTAAACCGCCGTGCGGTGGACTAGCAACCTGTCCAGGACGTGTCGGGCCTCTCACCTGTTAAACGCTCAATACTAGCCAATTTTCTGTTTCTTGTAAGCTAAGCAAAAGTGTAATAGCCTTCTTACAGCTGACTGGCAGTTTGCAGCATCAATTGTGGGAGAGGCATCACAGTGTTACTTTATGCAGCCAACAGCCAGATAAAACTCCAATCCTACTCAGACTTAGTAAACTTCCCCCTTGCTCGTATTTCTTGTGGTTGTAGGAGTTTCGTCTGTGTTACCAACAATTTAAATAAAATAAATAAAAAACCTAGAATATTTCTTGAATTGCAAAAACATGTATTTCATTGGCTTGTGTAACAGCTGACAAGATCAGCAGCTGTTTAAAAACTGGTTGATTGTTAGTCGTCAAGCTGGCAGAGACACGCCACCCCACGGTTAATCCAGTGTTTCTGTGGCTTGTCAGAGGGCAGCTCGATGGATAGGACATAGTTGGTGGAGTGCCCGGTGGTCGACAGCGTACCTCGACGGGCGCTAGTTTTGTAAACAGGGCAGACGTAGATCTTCTCGTGCAGAAATCTGTCCATTTCTCCTGGTTTGAGTTTAATGATGGGCAAACAGTCAAAGAGAATCTTCGGTAGAGACTCCCCAATGACCATGTTCTCCCTGTCCCAGCGCGCTCCTTCCATGAAGAGACCCTTAATGTATGCCCCATCTTCGGGCTTTTGTTCCATATAGGTCTCCTCCTTGGTCACCTGGTATGTGGATGAGAATGTAAATAGAAAATAAGACTGCATTATTATGACTAAAAGTGACTAATTAAAGTTAGAAACCAAATACTTGCCTCAAATTCAAAACCAATATAGTCGATTGGGATGGTGTACTTCCTGGCAAAGTTCTGAGACACTCCAGTTAGAAACGACTGGGTAAAATAAAAACCAGAGATCCAAAAAACTGTAGGTGGGCCCTCATTTATCCAGTCCTGTACAGATCACCATCATAATACGTAAAGGTATTAGAATCTTTACATGAATACTTTTTAAGTATCAGAACTCAAAACAAAGATATGGAAATAAGAAAGCTTTACAGACCATTGCAAAAGTATTCATTCCCTTTGAACTTTTCCACATTTTGTCAAGTTAAAGCTACCAATCCCAATGTATTCTAAAATGAGTTTATATAGTAGGCCATCACTGATTAGTGTATAATTGCAAACTTGAAGGAAGAGGTGAGTATCTGTTCAGTCTTGTAGACCTAAATAAAATCCAGTCAAACCAAACAAGAGCCTTTAGAAGTCACCTTATTGGTAAATTGAGTACACCTGCATGTAACGTAATCGCAAGATAAATTCAGCTGCTATGTGAAGGCTTCAGAAGAAGAAGAATTAATCATAGAAGCATCCAAGAGGCTTGTGGTCACTCTGGAGGAGCTGCAGAAGTCCACAGTACAGCTGGAAGAATTTGTTGACAGAACTATTATCTGTGGTAAGAAGACGGCCATTGTTGAAAGAAAGTTGTAAGATGTCCCAACACCCATATAACAATGGGAGAGGGCTGGAGCTAAATGCATTAGAAGCTTGAGTTAAAAAAAACAAAAAAAAAACAACACGAGTGCAACAATTAGCAATCGCAAATACCTCGAGAGAGAGGAAGGTCACATTTCAGCAGAATGACTAACATCCAGTCAGAGCTACAATGAAATGGTTTTGAGGAAAGTATGTTGACCTAGTTAAAGTCCAGAGTGAGAATTTACGGAAAGATTTGAAAATATAAATCATGTCCATCAAACAATCTGACTGAGCTTCAGATATGTTCCAAAGAAAATGGGCCATTAACTCAGTATCCAGATGAGCAAAGGGCTGCGCTAGTGATTCTTACAAAAACAGGTTCTACAAAGCATATACTTAGTTGGGTGAAATACAAATGCACAGCATACCTTGTAATTATTTGAAAAAATAATATAAATAAATAAATACATCCCAAAGAAGTACACATAGGTTTGTAGTTGTGACATAAAAAAACTTTGTAGAGTTCAAGGGGTATGTATACTTTAGTATGACAACATATACTGGCCTAAACTTGCAATGATTCTTACTTGGAGGAACTGTAGTCTGCTCAGTAGATCAGCCACATAGCTCCCTAGTGGTTTAAGGGAGGGATACGACTTGGCTGCCCACATTCCTGGTACTTTGCCAACCAGCATGCTGTTAAAGACATCCTCAAGCTCAGAGGACATAACAATTTGGCCCTTGAGAGCTTTGCAAATGTTTATCAAACTTTCACGCACCACCTCCGTGAGTCTAAAAGAGAAAACAGCTTAAAATGTAAATTATCACAGCTTTTCTATTGTGACTGCGGCGGGACAGAGGTCAGTCTTACCTGTTAAAGCGGATAATCTCTTGCCTCAACACAGTGTTCATCGACTCTTCATAAACAACTGGATATAATTCCATCACCAAGTGGATGTCAAAGTCTTGTGGTAGCTTTGTCAAAATATCCTCTGAAAGTTCCTCGACTACTTCCTACAACACAAAAGACACAATTACATGAAGCGCGGCCAAACAAGACAACAGAATTTATTGCTGAATCGTACACATTTTTAATAATTTTTAACCTAACTCTTGTATGGAGAAACATACTCTTGCCGAGTCTCATCTACAGAAAAGGCTCCTTAAGGGAATCATTTAACAGTCTTTAAACATTAGAGGGTGTAAATACCTTTCCAGTGGAACATAACTCATTGAGCACTGAAAGTTCAAAACGTATTAGTTAATCCATGAGGCTGATCTGAGGGAGTCAAGACAAAACAACTCCAGTCTAAATCGAGGTCGGCGTGCCAACAACAAAACACCAACTGAAAATGTGACATGATGTATTTCTGGAGAGAGGGGACTGGTAAAAATATGGTGTTAAAAGCAAAAATATTATATTAATATTTTTGACTAAATAATAAAAAGGTTTTTGACATAAAGACAAGAGGTGTTATAAAATAATGAGTTTCAGGCTCAAGTAATTAATTACACAAATTATTTGGTCCTATGAAGTCCAAAATAATTGGTACTTGAGTTATCAGCAGCAATTATTAGATTAACTAACCATAACCTTGTGACGTAACCTCAGTTAAAAATTTTTGAACCGTTCCTTTCGAACCTGTGAAAACATAATCTATTATGCTGCAATCTAGATAAACCATTTCAACACTTTGCTGTTGGATTTTTGTGTCTGCTTTCAACATGCTGATTTTAAAACATTTCTTATTTCGCTGCTTGTTGTCCAAGCCTATCGGATGTTTATTTAGCACATATTTCAATTCCCACAGTTTCTTGAATGACTCCATACAACAGAAACTATGTGATCATATTTAGACACATATTGCAAACCTGTGGTGACTTGCCCCCTCCGCCAGTCTGCCTCGGCAGGGTCAGCAGTATTCCATCCAGGAGCTGATTAGTTTCTTGATTGTCTTTAGTAATGTCCGCATTGCTATGAAGTCCAAACACGCTTGGATCGGTACAAATCGGCAGACTACGAATGTAGTTTACATACGCCTGGAAAAAAGTAAAACATGTGATGTTCTTTCTGATTCGTTACAGATTTAGGTTTTCATTTAGCCTTTTTTTTTTTTTACAAGGAAAATATTTTCCTATGAGAGAAAAATTGGTTAGTTTTTTTCTTACCGTACTGGCCTGCGTTTATTGTGGCCAAAATGAGCAGATAAATAGCATAATACTGGACAACCCACTCTTGCATTAAAATATAAATTAGCAATACATGTGTGAACTCAGGCAGTACCTGATAGGGTCCATGAACTGGGACATAATACTCATCTCCTTCACTCAGATGGTAGCAGTCCTGCTCAATCAGCTCCCAACTGTAGAAGGTGGACAGGAGGGACAGCAGCAGACGTCTGTCTTTGTCATCGGTCACTCTGCCTCCATAGTTACACTCACCTGAAAAAAAAAAAAAGTGACCCCAGTTTTTCTTTAGGAATGGCATGTAATGAGATGCTTTGATAGAAAGAAACATCTTGTAGTTGTGCTTGCAATGAAACAGAGTCCTAGAACGTTTCGACTCTGGTAGCTGGGGCAAATGTGTGTGTGAGTGTGTGTGTGTGTGCCTGAACACAGATACAAGATCCACTTTTCAGATTTTTATTTGTGAAGCTTTCCTAAATCCATCCTTTGTCCATTCGGTTGAGTAAATCTTGAGTAAGATTGTTGATTTTCTAAGAAAACCAATGTGAAATCACCTGTGAGGTATGTGAGCGCCTCCAGTGGAACATCCACGTATTCATCCAAGAACATCTGGATCTGCCTGACGCTGATTCGCAGATCTGACTCGTTAAACTCATAGGGAATATTCCACCCTGAAGATAGGAGAAGACAGAAAAATTAATCTAAACTATCTAGTTTTGAACAAATACTTAAGCTTGGAGAAATTAAAAACAAGAGGAAAAAAAAGCTGTTTCAGCATTTTTTGATTTTTTTTTCTTTTTTTACCAAGGGGCCCGAAGTTTCTCCTCTCCTGAACCAGAGCATGGAAAAAAGTGAGACCGAACAAGAGCTTCTGCCAAATGGCCTGTTTTTTGGAGCTGTAAAAGAAATCAGCGTCCGAAATGGGGTCACTAAGGTAGGAGCGGAGCAAGTTGGCTCTAATTCCTTTAGGAGGCTCATTAGTCATCTTCAATCCATTCTGCAAGATGCTAACTGGGAACTTGTCTGATGGATAGCTAGTTAGCCACAGCCTGTGGGGAATAGAAATAAAAAAAAAAAAGAGTTACAGGGGCCAATTTGAATTCCTATTCCACTTTGAAGAGAGCATTGTACCTAAAGCTTGGGTGTGTGTTATCTGGAATGATGATTTCTTCACAAATCCTCTCCAAAGCGGGCATCCAACTGGTGGCCAGGTGGCAGTTTTGCAGTACCACCCAAGTGCCGTCCACTATGGCTTTGTCAATCATTTTAGCTGCAATGGGACCTTGTCCTTGACCAAGAGAAATGGTCTGGAGCTTGCTACCCCCCATATCCAGGTCATCAGCAAACTTCAACAGTACTACAAAAGCCACCCGACATGTAAGAATTTCTGCATTATCTTATGTATAAATAACAAACTTTGGCCTGCTATTGTGACACTTCAGCGTATTATTACCTGCAGTGGGATCTGATCCAGGTGACAGCACAAAAATGAGAGGAGAGCAGCAGTTTGAGTCTTTGTAGCTCCCTGCCAAGTCGAAGGTGGGTGGTTCGATGTAGGCATGCCCCATATTCAGCTCTATGAAATCCTGCACAGCCGGAACCAGTTTGTCTGGTCTGAAGCACCGGATTACAACCATTCGTTCTAGTCCCATTAAGTTATCCCAGTGGTCAGGCAGCTGTTCATCATGGGGTTTTGCTGAATCATAAAGATTCTTCCATTTGGAGATGCTTTCTCTGACGTGAATGAAAAGATCATTTAGGTTTGGAAGTTTGGAGGCCCTGACAATCTCCGACCAAGATTTGTCGGACAGCCACTCAGAGGCAGGGTTGGGATAAGGGTTATCCAAGGCGACACCACCAGTTAGGAGGAAACGCCACACTTCATCATTAACCTGACCCTTGCCTTGCAGGATGCCTACTGTGAGCAGCAGGGAGAAAAGCAACTTGTCCTTTTCAAAAAGTGAGCGGCAGACGTTGTTGTAGATGCAGAGGGTGAAGTGCTCAATAATATTGTTTATCCTTACAGATACAACATCGCTTTTCGTACTCTCGGATATGGAATACTGGTACAGATTAATGAACCACGTCAAAGAGTACTGGTACATGGGTTCGATGTTGGCCATTTCTGAAATGCAGAAAAACAGAATGGAAGAGTGCTCAGCTACTGGACGGTAGCCCATGCGGGTGTTGTCTATCTCTTTCTCAGTGATGCTGGCGACCTTTTGCTTCTCAGAAATCTCCTCAGAAAGTATTTTGGAGGACGAGAGAATCTTGATGGCTGTCTCATCTTCCAGAATGTTGCCCTTGGAAGAGGAGAGGACTTCCAAGATCTGATCTTCAATTTCTTTTAGCTGCTTACTGTTAGCAGCACTCTCTAAAATAAGCTGGTTCTTTTTTTCCTCCAGCTCTGGTTTCTCCTTTGCCGCCACAAGTCCTAAAAGCTGGTCTTGTAAACCCTGTGGAGTGATCATGAAGTTCAGCAGGCAGACTTTCACAGCTACCTCTGGAAGATAATGAGGGTTTCTCAGCCCAGTGGTCATGTAAAACAAAAATTCTTTAGAATATTCCACAACATTTTCTCCAATTTTCATGTACTCCACCCCTTGTTGTTTGAAGGTCTGCTTCAGCAACACAGGTTCTAGAACTGGATCCAACTCCTCTCCAAGTTGTTCCATGAGGACTGGCTTCCCAAACTGGATGCAGTTCTCCAAGATTCTCACATAGTTTCCATCTGATTGCTTGATGACTGAGAGATTATTAGCCTTCTCCATGTTTTTGACCCACTTGTTGGCCTGACCCTGAGGATCAATCATCAAAGGCCAACGGCGAGAGTTGAACACGATAATACCATTGTCTGTGGAGAAAGAGTCCACAGGTAGTCCAGCAATCTGCCAAGCCCTAATAGCCACCTGGTTACCTAAAGTGCTGGTGAGGGCAAAGTCTTCAGAGCAAGGGATTTTCTTTTCTTGACACAGTTTGTGCCATTGTTCCTGACAGTCTATGCGGTAATCCACTGTAAAAGCCCCAAGGTAGGAAACAGTTCCAGAAGAGAGCAGTATGTCACCTGTTAGACTGATGTATCTGTCAGAGAAAAAAAAAAACAAAGCATGGCAATTATTGCAGCTGGAAATGTGAATAAGAATTCAGTGCATTTATAACTGTATTTACCTTATACCCAGTTGTCTTGCAGCCTCCGTCCACCGATCCTTCTCTCCACCCAGCCCTCCAATCAGTTTCTCTGCCCTAATGAGCTTTTGAGAGCACAATTCAATGTTGTCTTCCAAATCTTTCTTTTTATTAATCATTGCATCCAAATCATCATTGAGGCTCTGTAACCGATCCTCAACCTTTTTCAGTTCAGCCCTTTTCACAGCCAGCATGTCCATCTGTATAGCTAGTTCATTCTCAGCTAGCTTCAGTCTCTCCCTTTTGGGGGCTACAACCTTGATTACGCGCTCATACACCTCCATTGCTCGTACCCATTTACAGAGACCCTCACAAGCAGAGGAGACATTTTTGATTACAGAAGGCTGGAAGTCAGCATGCTCAATGAATTTTTCTCTGATTTTTTTGATGTACAGAGGAGAGATATTGTCCTTGTCGTATGATTTTAGGTTATCCAAAAACTTTAGGTCTGAAAGAAGCTTCTTAGATGGACCCCAGTAGTCCTCAATCATCTTACCTGCAGCATAGTTAGTTATAACAATTAAACTATATACTTATTCATTATAATGAATGCTGTAAAAGTATGAAATTTGTCAGTAGGATGGCTTCATATGAAACATTATTCTTTCTATTATGTAACCACACCTGAGCCACTAGGATCAGGTTTTCTTTCAGGTTTGATGCCCATCATAACACATATGGACTCCATCACCAGTTTTATTGGCCCTGGTGGATTCGACATGGACTTGACAACTGTAATGTCAGCAGGTTTCAAAGTATCCAGGGCTGAAAGGGCAGCCTCCAGTGCAGGCATTGCCACTGCTAGATCTCCCTCACATTCATCCTGGAGGAAAACCAGTAAGCATTAAATTGTATCCATAAACTGGAATGCTTTAGATCAGATTATGGTTACAATATGGTCTTATGAAGCCTTATAAAAATATATATATTGGCTGTACCTTGATAGCTTTAGCTGCAGCTGCTGCTTCATTAGCCACTCTCTCATCAGCAGAAACGATTTCTTTTTTAGCATCAACTTCTACTGTTTCACTTTCTATCTTGACCATCATCTTGTCTGTCTCAGCTGAAGTCTGAATGAGCTGTGGCTGCAAAGCTGTCAACTCTTGCTGCATCACTGAAACCTAATAAGACATAGCATTATAACAGTCCTTGTATGAGTTCCATAAGGCTCTTTTTTAACCAGTCACTTTTTAAAAACTTTGCATAGCAGCCATTTACCAAATGTCAAATGCACATTTTAATGGGCAAATATAAGATATAAGCAGATGGCACACGCACACACGTTTATATGTGTGTGTATATAGTATCTTTCATTTTATTACTTGCTTAAGTGCTATACCATCAACCTGTGTATGAGGACAAATTAAAAATTTGCTACTTGGCAAAATCGGGTCCATTAAACTATTTTCATCATTTGTCAAGTTCCCATTTAAAAGAAATTAATCTTTTATTCTTATTCTTCTTGTCATTGTCACAGTTCATTACCTGAGATGCAGCAAATTCCAACTTCTCAAGACCAACAAGATAGCGGTTCCTTGCGGTGTTCACCTCATCCCTCTTAATCCCCAGCAAATTCTTGAAGGTAAGAATAAGTTCAAGATAGGATGTGGGAGTGACATAGTTGTGTCTTCTTAATCTGGAGAAATAAACCTCAGACATCTCCCTGACACTCGTCTGGAAGGTCTTGCACATCTCTACAACCCTTAGTAATAAGGAAACAACAAATGTCATTTACTAAAATTCTTGTAAATAATTTACTTTTTCATAATTTTGCATCCTCTTACTTCTGTCTGATGTCACTTTCCATCTCCACATCCTCAAGGAAGTGGTGGGCTACCATTTCCAGAGCATCACTCGGCCATCCATGAAACCAGTCAATAGTGCAGCAGTTGATGAGAGAAGGAAACATCCTTAGACGGTTCCTAAAGGCATCTCCAATGGGACTCATGGCTATCAAAACAATAAATCCTCAATTATAACCAGTTGGTCAAATCCGAGTCAAAGCTGACATAAAAGTGCCTACCTAGCACAATGTGAAGGTTGGCCTTTACTCGGTCAATGAAGTAGTTGTACACTGACAATGGAGTTGAATCAAGTTTTTTCCCTTCCATCCGTGCAATACCCTGTGCTTTATCAATAATTTCCGCACGTTCATCGGCTGCAAAAATGTTTGGCACGTCGCCAGTGTTAAGTAACATGTCGACGTCTTCTAGCATGGCTTCATCTTTAATTTGGCTGTCACTGAACAGAAAGACAAGACACTTTCCTTCAATGCCTGCTTTGAGCATTATCCGTTTGAGATCATCACGCCAGTCCGTCATGCTGTAGTTTTTGGTCAACTCAATCTGAAACAGCACATAATCATTGATGAACGTGCCCAGTTTAGACGTGCTCTGGCGGCCAGAGCCACCAATACCAACAAGCAGAAGGTGACCATTGTCTTGTTTCAGAACACGACAAATGCGGGAAATGTGCTCAATGGCAAACTTAAACATCACGAGGGACATGGGTGCCTTGCTGCTGCTGTTGTACTCTTCCAGATATAATTCCATCACTTCTTGCAAAGCTTGCAAATCTGTGATTTCATCATAGGCCCTAGTGTCTGAATCAGGCTTGGCGTAGTCACCAAAAAACAAGCTACGGATGTCTTCATCTGCTACGGTGCCATCTGCGCTTAGATGGCCTAGGAGCTGGGAAAAAATAGAAGATAGGAACATTTAAACAGAAAAGCTGCAGTTGTAACACTGAGATTTTTTTTTGTATAGTGCTCACTGAGTTACTTTGTCCAAATCCATCTTAAAGACGGCAGAGGTTTTGTCTTTGACGATTTCAAAAAACATCTCCTTGTCTGCATTGTCAATAAGTCGGTCATAGAAAACACGGTAGACTTCATGAATCCACAACCGGATAAGTTTATCTCCATCCTGAAAAAAAAAAAAAACGAACAAATTGAATGACACATTAAAAGGAGTGACATAAAAGGTACCCAGGTTATTTTTTCCCCCCTCACCTCCATGTGAGTGGGTGGTGCCAGAAGCACACCTCGTATGACCCTGGAGAAGTCTCGCAGGTTGAAAATGTAATGAGACTTTGATGGGGTTGGGAGAAAGCTGTCAATAGTGGCTTTATAGAGGTTCATGGTGGCCTGAACCATGAGCTTGCCAAGTCTAGGACAGGACAATGCAGTACTTCCTAAATGTATTCACACATCCCTTGAACATTTTCCCATTTAGTGTATGACATTACAACCTCAAACTTCAATATTTTTTTATTTTATTGTATGTGACAGACCATGAGATGTAATGCATAATTGTAAAATGGAAGGAAACTGATATATGGTTTAAAATATTTTGTCCTCAAATAGAGATATAAAAAGTGCAGTATGGCTATGTCAGCACCCTTGATATAATAGTCTAGCACATACAATACCAAATGATATTAAAGTTAAATTAAGTTTGTGGTTGCAATGTGACAATATTTTCAATAATTCACATATTATTTCCAACATCCTCAAATAAAAAAAAGTTACCTGATAAAAGATCCATCAAACCCCTTGCTGAAGTGCCAGTCAGAAATGGAACTGAATATCTTAGTCAGCGTTTCATCATCAAAGCAATCAATTGAGATGATATTCATGTGTCGAGTAAAACGTCCTGCCATTTCAAATATTTTGTTACCAACTCTTCTGACTGATGGATGTCCCAACACGCAACAAGTAACTTTCATCTCAACATACCTGTAATGTCGCTCTTTCCACCACCAGGAGGCCCCATTGCAGACATGAACAGCACATCCACTATGTGCAGAGTGGAGGTGTCTTTCTTGTCATACCAGTGGTGGTGATCAATCCATTGTCTCAAAAGCTCAATGGGAGGCTGAGCACCATACTTTTCCTTAGCTGGCATATTTAGGTCATCTTTGGAGAGGAGGGGAAAAACAATCGCTATTTCTAATTTATCCCACAATTTAACAACACAGATGTTTTACATGGGCTAGCATACTTACCAACAAAAACTATAGACTTCTTTCCCATGGGAGGTCCAAACACTCCCTTCCTCCTTCTGTCCAGCTTTGCCATGATGATGTCCTGGGTCTGGTTAGCTGAGGTCCTGGCTGAGAAGTTTATGCAGTTGGGCGTGTACTTCTCCTTTGGTAACTTCACTAGAAAGCTTTTGTTGATGGCAGATTTGCCAGTGCCCGTGGGACCCACAAACAGCATGGGGATTTCATGTGACAGGTAAGTGTGGAGGAAAAATGTCTGACGTGCCGTCTCTACTGTAGGGATGATCAGGTCTGACACCTGGTGATGAAAAAAAAAACAATGTTGTATGAGAGCATGGCTCTCATACAACATACTCAATACTTGTAATCTGCTTGACACAATAATACACTTATTATTCACAGTTTAATTTCTGAAAAAAGGAGGTTATTTCACTTTCACGCTGAAAGACGGAAACTAGAAAAGAAAGATCTCACAGTTGGAGCAGGCAAGGAACAGTATACACATGGGGATGCTGACTTTGATTCCAGCTGGGATAATACTCTCTTCTTTAGTGATTGCTTCAGTCCAGGCGTTCCACTGTCCATATCCATCCTTGTGGAAGTAGTAGTCATAGACAGTTCCTGCAAAACAATAGTATGGTGTTGACATGAAAATCGCAGGAGTTTGGCTGATATTTATATGCTAAATTTATGCTTGATATGTGGTGACCTCGCTCCGGGAAGATGTTGTGCTTTTTAAGTTTGATGCTTTTGGGACGAGGGTGCTCAGTGTCAATGCCCAGCAGCATGTTGCGAAAGAAGAAGTCAAACTTCTTTCGACTCTCTCCAGTGATGGTACCTCCCACAGTCCAAACAAGGGCAAAAAGGAACAGACCCTGCAGCCACATGGTTATCTGCTCACTGGTCATGGGGTGTGCACTGTCGGGTCCTAATGCAATTAGCTCATCTGATAAATAGATATATCGAAATAAACAAGTTGGCCAGTTAAACAATCATCATTATGCTACTAAACTGTGTTCTTACTAACCCATCAGACAAGTGTACAGCTTCATTAGACTGAAGGCCAAGTGAATCTGAGATGTCTGCACCATAAAGTAACACTCCTTCTCCATGAAGTCCAAACATGGCTGAACTAACCAGTCAAACAGATCTGTGATCTATGAAGCAAAATATTGAATGAGAAGAGGCAATATATGTTTTAAGTCTTCAGAAAGGCAGCGACTATTCAGGACTTTAGGAAATAAAGAAAATACACAGCATCTGTTTTCTAACCAGCACTATGTGTTCATCTTCCAGGCTTTTAGGCAATGTTTTCAAGTAGGAATCTCGTAGGGGAGTCCATCCAAGCTGCTGAGGCTCCATGTAGATCATACCACACCTGCCGATGAAAAGTTACAGAAACAAAAAAAAAAATAATTACACTAATAATTTAACCTGTGTTGTGGAAGTTCTTATGTCATAGCACCAAAAGCTGCTGTAGATAGAAAAGACAGTTCTTTTTTTTTGCAAATATAATCAGAAATATAATCTTATTTCTGCTTACAAATAAGATCACTGCAGCTGCTTACCGACTGACTGTTGCTGGAGAAGCTTGCTCCAGGTCTGCAGGCTCAAAGATTAGACTCATCTTGGCACTCATCTGAATGATCTCACCACTCATCAAACAAAGCTGTTGAAGGGCAGAGTGAACGGTCCTTCTTAAAACTCTCAGAGGATTGGTACTAGATGAAAGTTCATGAAGTACAGTACCTTCTTGTTGTCATCCAGCACAGTATTCATGTTCTCAATCCAGACTGCATCGATTGGACCATCAAAGATGATCCATTGACGATCTTCTAAGGGGCAAATTGACTGATTCCTGAAGGTGGTGGCCAGGACACCATCAGACCACTCATGGCTGACTGGATCAAAGCAACCATATAGTTGACCCATTGTGATAGCTTTGGGGTTGATAATGCAGTAGCTTACTGCAAACTCCTCCATCTCCTCGGCTAAATGAGGATGATTTGAAACCATAAAAATCAGAGCATTTATAACTGACCACAAAAAAAAGCAGTGGTACATTTTAAATTCTTATAGCAACCTTCACAGAGGTCTCCAAGGGCAGCAGCAAGAACTTTATAAGCAGAGGTCTTCCCTCCAAGAGGTTCTCCTACTATCATAAAGCCGTGGCGTACCAACATCATCTCATAAATCTAAACAAAAACAGATTAACTACATTAATATATATATATATATTTTTTTTTTTTTTTTTTTTTTAAATACTATTATCAGAGCCTCGATACCTGGATGATTTTGCCAATGAACCAAGGCACAGACTGGAGGTTAAGCTTTGCAACATTGTCGTCAAGTGCCTTGAAAAGGAGATCATAATCTGGTTTTGGGAGGACAACTCCAGGAAACAAATCTGAGATGATGCCCTGTAGCCACCAGCACAACAACATTGCTGAGAACAAACTCACGGATGACCAGTGTGTAGAAATGGCATGAAGTCATGTACCTGAAACAGCGGCACGTCCTGTGCCAAAAACTTAGCCATGTTGACATCCATCAGCGCCCTGAGTAAAAGCACACTCTCATTCTCTTCTGGGTATTTCAGCTTTAGGTTTCCTGCCGCAGTCAGGACAGACTTCACAGCTCGCATACCGTAGTCGTAGTGGTACTGCGAAGACAGCTGCTCGGAGCACAGCCGGTAGGTGGCCACAATCTTCTGTGCAAGACTGCCGGTGAAATTTGAATTAACAGTTTATATTAAAATCAACTCATAATGCATTTACTAAGTTTTGTATTATACCTGCGAGAATCAATGAACCCCATTGAGTAGAGTGAGATCTCTCCAATGAGAGCATAGTCTGGCACCATCATAGCAACTGTACGAAAAAGAGCCTGCAAGACAAAATAGGCAAGTGGACAATTAGAGTTCTTTACAAATGTGCATCAACTTGAAAAGTTTGACCTGATAAGTACCTTTAGGTTGTCAGGGAGCTCAGCCCTGCCGGCATAACCAGGATTCATGGTAATGAAGACAGAACAGGTTGGATTGAGGGACAGCTCTGTCCCCTCGAACACGAACCTCTTCAAATGCTTAGCAATAGCCTGTTGTATGCAGAGCACCTGCTGGGCCACCACAGACAGGACCTCCACCTATGACACCAACATATGTTGTCATTGAGATAATTCTTAAGAGATAAATGCAAGCTCCTTTTAGTACTTAAGTCTGTATGTGTTGCTGTAAAAAGAGCCATAAACGACAACAAGCTGAAAACCCTTCTTTACATTTTCCTGTATGAACCAAGCAAATTTTAGTTTGTCTACAGACTAATTAAAAAAAATGTTGCTGAGACCCAACCCATGTGTAAGTTCCTGGAGACAACATGACTATCTGTTATATCTCCAGAAAACCTTTATTAAACCTATTCCCTGAGTGTCCGCTGGAATTGTTTGCAGCCTCTTCAGGGGAGCTTGTGTCACACTTCCCCCTGTTTCTTTGTTTTTAATTTAAACATATTTTGATTTTAAATCTTATCTTAAAATATTGAGAGTATATCTATGAATATTGTAGTATATTTCTTTTAATATATACCCTAAGCATCTCAGCTGGAAAATTTGTTTCAAATAAAACAAAAACAAATAATCTGGTGACCTTCCCAATTGACTGTAGCAGAAAGCCACCAGCTCCCCCATTTAAAAATATATTAGATAGATGAGATAATGTATGCAATATATTAAAGTTTACATCCTGAAAGTGCCTGCAAAAGGATTACACAATGAATTTTTAAATAAATTACTAGCTGTGTAGTTATAGGTGAGTTTTTTTTTTTTAAAGCACATTCGTTAAAAAAATACTACAGTGATAAGTGATGCCAATGCATCCAAAAATACACAGAGTGATTTCAAACAATTACAAAAGATAATCATCAAATAGAACCACTAGCCCCTAATTGTAAAAGGTTTTAGCACTTGGACAATTCCTTTTCAGGAAGTGAAGCCGGTGTGTGCTTCATCTGACAGGCTGTCAAGGAAGACACACTTTATTTATTATGACTGCGATTGAGCTATTGTGCAAAAAACAAATATTACACTCTCTGTATGAAAAGGTGCTGGATAAATTCCTCCTCTGTAATTAATCCATATGAATAAGTTGGATCATTTAGCTTTTAGTCATTTTAAAACCCCTCTGGCAAAGTTTTAAAAAGACTGAAAGCAAACCTAGTGTTTGGTTCATTATGATAAACTGACATGCATCCACAATTCACCAAACTAATACAACCTGAACTCACCTCAATGCGATTAAACTCGTCAAAGCAGGCCCAGGCTCCAGACTGAGCGAGTCCTTTGAAGAATTTACTCATAGCTTTATAGTCTAGACCATCAGAGCAGTTGAACACCACACACTAAAAAAAGTTATGTATTTGGCATCAATATTGGGTTTCATAGAAAGTGGATAACAACTGAAATGTTCTGATTACTGTATACCTGTTTGGCCAAAGCTTTTGCAAGATCCTTC
This sequence comes from Poecilia latipinna, assembly GCF_001443285.1. NCBI lineage: Eukaryota > Metazoa > Chordata > Actinopteri > Cyprinodontiformes > Poeciliidae > Poecilia > Poecilia latipinna. The sequence continues at coordinate 760,738 of NW_015112757.1, read as the reverse complement.
GTAGTTTCAGTCTTGCCAGTTCCTGCAGGGCCTTCAGGAGCTCCACCTAAATTCAGCTTCAAAGCACCCATAAGTGTCCTGAACAATGTAATTGGACAAATGTATATTTCTTAATAAAAACACTCCGATTCAACGTAGATGTTGCAATCTGTAACGCACAGCACTGTGCCTTTCTTTATGTTTAATTTAGAGACCAGACTTTGACTCCGCAAAAGTTACCTGTAGCAGCGATCAGTTAGAGGCGTGATGACCAGACGAGGAGAGTTCCCCAAATATTCATAGCCGTATTTCAGGCAGGTGGTAATCATGCGGAGCATCACTTCATCTTCTTCCCAGAAGTAGCGCAGTTGAGAAATCCATGAAAAGTCATTCAAGGAGGATATACGATCTTCTGCCAGTTTAGCGACAACATCCCGAGCTGCAAAAAAGATAAAAACAAATTTATTTAATGCAAAAAGAACATACTTGGTCACTTGAATTTAGAAATTACCATGAACGTCAATGACAGTCAGAGCGCCAAGGGTCATTCGAGCTCCTCCTGGCAGCTTTCCTCGCACTAGCTCCACAATGTCAGCAATCTGACCATTGCACTTCTCCACATAAGCCTTTGAAATACATAATCTCAAGATGTGGGACATGCTCACAATAACTGCGTACAGCTTTTCTGGAAAAGATCAGGATAAATGATTTGATAACCTACCGGCAGACTATTAGCTTGGATGGCCTCGCATACTTCGCTGGTCCAAAAGATGGACGAGGCACAGATGATAACTTGGCCAGGCCAACTCAAAACCCACTTCTTACGGGGCATCTGCGGGATAAGAAAAGGGGAAACATTTAATAAAGTTAATTTAATCCAAACTAATGATTTATTTAAACTATAATTCCTTGCTTTTACAAACAATATGTTTAAAAATTAGTTCAAATGCAATAAACAACTCATTTTTGATTAGAGTATTCATTAAAACTTGAATTTGTTTCGTAGTGAAGCACATACACTTTGGATGTGACCTTTGACCTACAGAATTGTCTGTCTTCCAGGTCAATTCGAATGGCCTCATAGAATCATAGCTTTAATCAGGGCAAACACTCCATGCAGGTGCTTTTCTCTAAAGCCACATCCGATCGTTCTGTAAACTCTCTCTACTGCTCTACCCAGGAAGTTAATGCTTCTGCTCAGCTCGAATTTCAATGTCTTATCAGAAATTGAGCTGTGGAGGTAACATGTTCGGGAGACAAACCCAGATCTTCCTCTCTCTAGAAACACTATCCAGCTCATTCACATTGAATCTCAAAGCATTACCAGACTAGGAAGGAATAGCACTTGCTGCAAGTCTGTCCTGGAGTCTCCTCCCAGTGAAGCATGCTTATAAGCCCTCCAAAGCATGGCACTCAGCTCTTACTTTACCAAGACACAACACGGCTTGAATTAAACATGCAAGACAAGGTAATATTCACAGATACCTCTGCATACTGAATCATTCCTTCATAGATGACATGTCGAACGCTCTTTAGCATAAGACTCTCCACCTCCAGCAGCCACTTCTCCACCATACCCTAAAGAGCAACAGCAACACGGCCCAACATAAACGAATCCGCCATATTGTTTTCTGTGAGAAATGTAAAGAAAAGTTCAAAACCTTTGCGTGGGCCGGATAAATGTTGTTTGTGAAGGGCACAGACTCCTTCTCAGAGCTGATCATGCCAGTAATCACCAGGTCCTTAGTAAACTCTAGTTTTGCTATGCCCTCAAAGCACTTCTTCAGGTGGGGTTGTACACGCAGAGGATCTTTGGTTTGTGACAGAATTTCTAGCAGCTCATCGTTTGAGAGAAAGAAGAATCTGAAACAACACAGAGAATGACACTGTGGACATTTCTTTCTGAAGGTGGTAGCTGTGAAACAGAGAAAGAAGCAACCGTTGGGAACCAAAACCTTGGGAAAAACAGCCTCTTCATTTCCAAGTAAGCGTTGAGGCCTTTCTGAATATCGTCCAGATAGTCATTGGACTGCTGCAGCCGCTCCAGCATGTTGGGCTGGCCTGTTGCCACTAGCACATGTGTGTCTTTAATCTGATCAGATGCAAGTGAGCACAAGATTACCGGAGCAAGTTAGAAATGATGGGCCTTGCTATGCATATCTCTTACAGCCTCGGCAAGTATGTCCTTCCAGTATCTGTCCACGATCGCAAATTTGCGGCCTTCCTCGGGCATTTGGGCGATGATGTCCTCCGAGCTGAAGATGGGTTCCAGATAGAGCCACGTGACCTGACATTTCAACATGGCATCCAGAATGTCCTGCATACTTAGTAGCTTGTCCTCCCATGCCTATAACAAAGGAAGTATCTGTGAGAGAAGGGTAATTAAAACGAAACAAATCCATACATCCTTAACGTTAGCAATTGGTCAATATCTTGATTCACAGACCTGTATGCCACCTGAAGCACAACATCTGATCTCGCCAAGGATACAGTTTTACAAAACTGATTACCTGTAATCAAGCTGTTCCCATATCTTACCTTACATTCAGCTTCTATCGGCCTAATAAATGGTGAGCCTCGCATGGTTTGTGTCTTAATGATGTGGTCATCAAGGAGGACTTGGATATCATCTACAGCTGACACAATTTTAGTATCCTACAATAAGATATAAAACTGTCTGAGTAAAGGTTAATAAATGAAAGAGTAATTTCATAGAACTTGATTGTAATGCTGTTCACAAACACTTCAGATCTAATCATTCACAAAATACATGTATTTTTGTTTTAACTGCTGCATAATACACAACACAGAAAAAGATTGAACTTGTCAATAAAGCCATATCTGTGTGTTTTAGGCTCTCTTACAGTATCTCTGTAAGCAGAGAATGAGAAATGCAGGTTAGCCCATTCTTTTTTCATCTTGTCCATTGATTTCTCCAGAGAGTACTCTTTACTGGCTGTTCCTCCAATCTCCTCCAAGCTTATTGAAGTTAAAGAGATAAAAGAAAAAAAAAAAGTCAACAGACCGTTTGCCAAACTCATAAGTCGTTTGATGTGCAATGTTCATACTCTTTGGAAAACTGGGAAAGCCCGAGGTCCAGCATGCTCAACAGCGTGTTGTTCTCCTCTGGATTGACTTCGAAGCCCACAATGGTGCTAATCTACAGTCAGACACAAGGAGTCGTGAATCATTCCCATCTACTTTGCTGATCATTTCAATGCAAGACACTCCCAGATCCTGACACTGAAACGACAATTCTGACCGAGTCAGCTTGCCTGATGATGCTAATGAAGTTTAAGGCACCAACCTTCTCCCAGTGGCGACTCTTAAGACCAGGGTTACAGATGGTCGTCAGGACAGGCACGTGCTGCTTGAAGCGGTCTATCCTGTTTTTGAAGGTATTAGCAACAGAAGAAGGCCCGTGAAGACTAGAAAATGCCTTTATCAGCTTATGCATTGTCCTCCACATGGTGTCAAGCTCATCGGAGATTTTCTCAGCATCCAAGCCCTGGAAAGGACCTATAGTGAAAATCAGAACAGATGAACGACAATATGAGAAAATCTTTTTTGTAACTTAAGCAAATGAGAGCACTTAGAATATGCTCGCTGTGGAGAAAAAAAAAATTATGGGTGTCATTTGCTTTGTGTAAGTTGCCTACCATTCAGCCACACTTCTGACTTGCTCTCAAAGTTGAAGGCTGTGTTCCATAGATGTTCGTAAGGCTGTTTATCTGCTATAAGTGTCTGGAGCAACGGAAATTCGCTCTGGTCCCTCTCAAGCAAAGACTGCTCCTTATTGATGTCCTATTTGAATAAAAACAAAAAAATAATCTCTATTTTTTTATTTATTTTTTTTAGCTAGACAAATCACAACCATTACTATAATTTTCTTTGCTCGGGAGTAGTGCACTGTCTCACCTCCAGGTCAGTGACAGCTGCCTCCAGGTTGGCTGTGATCTGAGCGAGAGTAGCCACATTCTGCTGCATTTCTTCCATATTCGTCATCTCCTTTTTTCTAAAGGCCAGGATCCCCTTGTTCAACTCCTGCAGCCTCGCATCAAATTCAAACACCCTGAGACATCCAGACAGAGATGATGCAAATTTGAAACATTGTACAGCTACAGAAATAATCTCCAAAATACAAACCTTCAAATATGAGTTTTTTTTGCTGTCCACTTGGACAAGCTAAATATCTTCTATGGAAAAGTTTTACAGTAAGACGAGACAAAGATAGAGTTTTTTTTTTTTTTTTTTTTTACAACAAATAGTTGCCTTTGATTAGTAATAAACCTAACACGAATCAACATATTTGGTGTGTATTGATCATTTTGATTATAGCATTGCTGGTTGTGGAGGTGGCGCAGGGGAAAAGCACGACCCATGTTGTCGACGTTTTCCTCCATTTTCACTTCCCTGTCTCACAACTGTGTAATAAAGGCCACAAAAATCTTAAAAAATGAAAAAGAACAGTTCTTGCAAAGGATGAATGGGTGGATTAACCTCTCTTGGAGATGTTCTTCTGCCTGTTCTCTCAGGATTTGCAGATGTAATCTGCTATTTTCTAGTTTTGACACAATCCGACGGGGCCAGCAGAACACACAGGTGTTCAGATTCAAGTCAAAAACTAGTGTAGGAGAGACCAAAGAAAAAGGAACAATGACAAAAATGTACAAAAAGAAAAAACTTGTTTCATTTTGCAATACATTTGTTAAGAATTTAGTCAAGTATTATCTCGGGAACAAAGAAAATTCAGAGAACAGTTGATATCCCGGGTAAACAATTCACATTTGTGTATGCTATATGCTATTTCATTAATTTAATAATACCATATACCTGACTGAGTAGCATAGTCCATGAGGAAGCTGAGACGTTCACATGCATCTTCAATCTCCTCTATTATTTTGTGAATGGTGTAATCCTGGCTAGTTTGGACGTACTGGATGAGGGTCACTAACTCTTCTGTATTCTTGGGGCTGGTTTTGGCAATATTTGTAATCTCCTCGTACTTTTTACAGATGCTAAGAAAAGAGAAAAAATCAAGGGTCATTTATCCTCAAATTTCCTCAAATTTCAGCTCTCAATTTTTGCTCCTACTCTATGTTGAGCCTCCGGTTCTCATCCATTTCAAATGTAACAATCCTGGCAATCAGTTTGTTTGCGCAGTCACACAGGTAATCGTTCAGGTCCCTGGCATTCAAGCAGAACATGGACAGCGGCACTGCGATGCGGAGTGAAGCTATCTCCATCCACATACACATGATGCTGTCAATTTTCTGAGGATTCAAACAACAGGAGTTGTCTTTAAAAAAACAAGTAGTATCGTGACAAACTAACAATGCCATGTTTCAGATCAAACAAACTTCCTATAAGACAAAGATAACTTCAGTAAATTAAATTGACTTAAATCCATTTGATCACACACATACATTATCTATCTATCTATCTATCTATCTATCTATCTATCTATCTATCTATCTATCTATCTATCTATCTATCTATATAGATATATAGATATAGATATATAGATAATATTTTGTAATATTTTTCACATCATAGAGAATTATAAAAGAAAAAAACAAGAAAAGAAGCTGGAAATAGTGCAGGTTTCAGACTGAATTACCTTGGCAGAATCTTGTAAGGAGTGTGTCCCTGAGAGAAATTCAGAAATCTCCTCATCTGATGTATTGTCAAGAAGATTCCTGTATTTTTCATATAAATCCAGGTACCTAAAGAATAAAACACAATGTTGACAACTTCCATACTCTTCATACCAAGCGAATTTTAAAATCTGGTCATGTGTCATTACCTTTTTGGACCGACTGTGTTCTTCTGGAAAGCTTCTTCGACTTGGGAAAGTATGTCTGTGACCAATGACTCATCAGGTTTGACAGTGCGTAGATACTGTCTGTCAATATCAGAAAACAGCTTACATTCCAGCTGGTCAAAAAAACACAATACGTAGTATTAATGTATTTTATACAATCTCACAGAGAAGCTGAAAAACGCAAAAACAGTAGAGACATGTACAAATCAATTTAAAGTTTTTACTGTTAACAGATCCTCTGCACTTCTGATGATCTGCATAAAGGCTTCACGAATAACTTCCCAACATTCCTGGAAGCTGGGAGAAAACTCAATCTCAGAATTTTTCACTTGTAGTTTAACCAGCAAAATTTGAGCATGAACAAATATCAGCACATCAAAATCTCCACTGAAGTCATTCCCCTCCTGGGAAGAAAAAAAGAAGAAGAAAAAAAAAAATAAATCAGGAAATGCTCTACAGGAGTAATAGCTCTGAAAACTCTCATGTTAACTAACAATTCTAAAAGAAAGCAGCATGTTTGCAAATTTTATTTTGAAATTTCAAGCATTATGTCCAAAAAAAAAAAAACTCAAAAAGTCCACACCTTGTGTCTCAAGAAAAACTGTAGCAGATCCTGCAATGAGTCTATGACCAGGCTTCGAAGCTGCAGCGACATGAGTGCAGCCACGCAGTGGAAGAACTCTGCAACAAGGATCGGCTCATTCTCGGGTAAAAGGTCCACCCACATGTGCTCATGCACAACAAAGAGTGACACACAATATGGCAGCCACCTTAAAGAAAGAAGACACCTCTGTTAAAGTCTAAATAGAACAATCTTGATCTCAGTTATCAAAACATATTTTAGTGTCCAGTAACATTCCTTTATTTAATGCATCAGGGAATATTTCTAAAGAGATTTATTTTCACCTCAACATAATCTGCCATCAACATCACTAATCCAAATCTGAACAGTGTTCATTGATGGCTGTGTTTGTTGAAGGAATACATACTCAAGACAAAAGAAAACGGAAATGATAAATATTATTTATGAAGAAAGTTTGTCTGCAACTTCACTTTCTTAATATTTTGCATCAAATAACCAAAACACCTTAGTATTTTCCTTAAACTGACCTTAAGTTTTATTCAAACTTTAGTTTTCTCCTTTTATTATTTTTAAAATTTTAGGCGTAAAAACTAATCTACATCAAACAACCTACCTGTTGTTACTTCACCATACTCCTTTTCAGACTCACCGAACACTTGGTGTATTTACATGTATTTGAGTATATATATTTCGTAATTAGGTATTGTATTTACACTTAAAGTCCTAAAAGTCCTAAAAAATAATGGTTTGATACTGATTAAGCAACATTCTTGCCGATTTTCTGGAAATAACTGTCTTACAGTTAAAGACACAAATAAATTTGCAATGACACTGTTTAATTCAGCGAAAAGCAGTCTGACATGTGTCTGACAAAGTGGACAAGACGGGAACATCAGGCTTCATGTTAGGTTGGGTTCCCTTGCAGAAGCTAGCAATCCAACTAAGCTGATTAACTCTGGACAGGAGAGGAAGAACAATTTATCCGACAGGAAGTACTCACCCTTCATCCAGTTCCTGTCTGGTGGCTTCGCACTGTTCCTGAATAAAGATGACAAACTCAGATGGCGAAAGAGGGAATGTGGTGGAGCACAGGTCTGTCGTTTTCACAAATCTCAAGGATGAATAGCTGAAATAAGAAATGTGAAATGCATCAACAGTGGAAGAGTGAAGAAAATAGTAAAAAATTACATTACAGATAGAATTATTTTTGTTTGCTTTTTTCACATCATTGAAATTTACAAGATAACAATAAATCAAGTTTCTGATCATAAGAAATGTTCACAATAAATGATAAATGATATAGATAAATGGGCACCATTTATTATGATTCACATGCCACTTTTACAAGTTGCAGCTGCAAGTCGAAGTAAGCACTACACTTACTAAATGTGTATTTTTAATGCTTTAAAGAACATGAACTACTCAAAACAATAATTGAACAGCATGCCTTACCGTTCTATCCAGATTTGCTGTAAGAGGCCCATAAAAGGACACACATTAAAAAGATGTTGCATTTGCCACAGTTTGGCTTCCCTGTAGCTAACAGCCCAGGGAACCGGAGGACGAATCACCCTCCTGGGAAAAGGCTTTGGAATGTTGTTTATTGTCAGTCGCTGGCCCTCCGATGGGTCCATTAGAATGTAATCCACTGATGAAAAAGATCAAAGCATTTATTACAATGATTCCAGAAGGTGTTTCATCATTTATTACTGTTAACCTTGTCGGAAAGTGGACAACGTTCTAATAAAGCCAAACATGACCGTTAGGCCATGATTCCAAAAGTAAAGTTTTGCACAAACATTATACTGAGCGTTACTTAAAACAACACAATGACAACAGTAACACCTGGTGGAGGCAGCATCATGCTGTGGACATAATATGTTTTTTTTCTAGAGATGGAAAGGCATTGTGAGTCTGAAGGAAATTAGGAACAGCTCCGCAAACCAGTTTGTGAAGAAAAAAAAAACATACTGCCAAATTAGAATGCACATGCATATTGTTTTTCCCCTTATAAAATATGACTTTGTTTTTCAGGTACGTTCACCGGATTTGTGTCTTGGTTACAGGTGGACAATATTTTGGATGAATTTATCAGCGTTCTCACTTTCTACGGTACAGAAATCTAGAAATTTATCAGCACTACATGCAGTTTTTCTGTCCACTGTAAACACAAACAGTTTTACCTATGCTCTTCCTGAGGTTGAAGTAATAACCTTCTTCAACCTCCTCTGTTAAGTTATTTCTCAGGGTTCGGATGGGTTTTTTCACACCCTCCTCTGGCTCAGGAGGCAGCATATTCTTAATGTTGACCATCGACTGCTTTGGGTAGGGGGCCAACATGTAAAAGGGGATGCCTCTTTTGACGTAGTATGTATACCTCTATGTGAGAAAAGTTAAAATTGCCAATGAGTTCAAATCAAACACAGGAGGATGATCTCTCGAAGTCTGTGAATTAATTCACTGCTTCTTACCTCCAGGTCTGTCTCACTGTATTCATTCTGAGCATTCTGAGTTTCCTCCAGCTTGTGCATGATGACAAGCTGCTCAGAAGGACTCATTGGCGGGCTTCTGCATATTCTTGTCTTTCTTCTCTTGGATTTTGTCTGAGTGGGGCTAGGTGGGCTAAGTGGGCTGCGCGGTGGCCTCCTGTGAAAATCAGAATCACGCATGACGTTCTTCAAGTTAAAGAATACGGCACGCATGAAACTTCTTTTGCAACATGTGTGGAGTGTGCTATTACACTCTCTTTGGTCCAGTTGCCGTTGCCGAGGACTTGCGTGATGGACGATGTCTGGTGAGGTTTTCTATCTTCAAGTCCTGCGCCTTGGGGCTGTAGTTGTTTCCGATAGACTCGCTGGGAGCTCGGTGGTGCCGTTGTTCTTTAAATGGAACAGACACGCGGCATGTATTGGTCTGAATGATGGGTGGGTAGTTACTATGTCTTTGTACCACCTGATAGAGTGAAACGACAGGAGTTCAAGAAACATAAAAAAACTGAACTTGCTAACAAGTAAAACGGTGTTTGACAGTCTTACTTGATATAGGTCTGATGGATTGGCAGCACACTTTTCAGGCAGGGGAGGGGGGAAAGGGTGGTCTATAGCCTGACCCAAATTATAGAGGGAGTCATCTTCCATCTGTGGGGATCAGGAAAGGAAGGGAAACATTTTTATGTTCATGTTAACCATAGTCTCCAAATGTGAATTACAAACAACTGTAGGATTTAAATAAAGTGTCTTGCAGAAGCGTTCACACCCCTTGAACATTTTCACATGTTATTACATTAAAATGATAATATTGAATGTATTTTATTGAGATCTTAAGTGATAGATGAACAAATAATTATGAAGTGATCAGAAAACAAGGTTTACAAGATCTTTTAAAAATAAAAATCAAATAAGTATGGTGTGCACCTGTACTTAACTCCCTTTTACTTTCTCACATATTTACAGGTTATTTTTTTTTTTTAAAACATGTTGGTGTATTGCATAAAGTAGTCCATAAACACAATACGTTTGAAATTACGGAGTCACAAATGTGAAAGGGTTCAAGAGTTATGAATACAACTTTTGCAAGGCATATTATTTTTCTGCAGCAGTTAAGGTTTAATCCGTAAACTTTAGATAACTATGACAGCAAAAATTGTTTCATTTATTATTTTTCCAAAATTCTGACTGAGAGTGAATTATAATGTGGGAAAAGCTGAACAACTCGTCAGAAAGAGAGTCAAAACCTTACCTCCTGAAGTCGCTCCATAATTGTTCGGCTTCAACAAATCTAATGGGGGAAGAAAATGGACATGTTAGAACAAAATTCCACATGACGTCGGACTTTTTTCTAATCATTAAATAGCTTATTACCAAACACCTGTGTACCTTCTCCCGTGTGCTGCTGGTATGTTTTAAGGTAACAAGCGGTGAAAAATAAAGCTCTACTTAAAAATACATGACTGCACTCACCTGCTAAACATGAAACTATATCAATGTGCTGATATTTTCTCTGCTGAAAACTTTAACCCGGGAAATACCATCAAGTTCCTGTAAACAGAAACACTCGTTGGTTTCAAGCACTGTGGTCTCCGTGGCAACGTCAATTACCGTTTTTTTTTCTTCCATAAAAGGACGATAGGCTAAATACTGTGCAAATACTATTGCTGAAGATTTTATCAAAATGTACGGTCTAAATAAAATAATAATAAAAAAGGGAATAATTTTAAATATTTGCTATTTGGGGTTACGTTATAAATGCCTGTAAAAATAAAACCCCGCAATGCCACTGTCTTTTCCGGTTTCTTGTTTAAAACCGAGATGTTGAGATTAAACAACATTTAGATATGTGTTCATCAGGAACTTGAAATATTAAGCGAAAAATGATAGTATTTCATAAATAATTATATTTATTTATTACTATTATTTTGAAATGTATAATTAGTCTGAAGCCGTGATTACGGATTCATAAACTAGCTAATGCACAGTCCAAAACATTTTTGAATAACAAATGTTTTTTTAATGTTTTCCCCGCTAAAAAAGCAGGTAAAACGTAAAAACTGCTATTTAAAAACAAAGAGGCTTTTACTAAATATAATATATAAAAAATAATTAGAAACGTACAATTTAAAAGTTATATGAATTATGTCACTGTGAGAAACAATTTTAAAAAAAACGTTTTTATTTGATAGATCGTTCATTTCGACAAACATAACATTTCGCAGGCAAAGTTTGTTCACATGTTCAGTAGCTAGAATCTGGATTTTACCTATTTGCTTGTGAGGTCTGCAAGCATCTTGAGTCACGTGGTGAGCCTTGGGTGTGGTTTAGTCTTACTGCAGTGGTTGTCTCGGCAGAACGCAACAGGTCGTCGGCTTGAGAGTCAACCTAAGTTATTGGTTTTTATTGTTTTAGCCATGGTAAGTCTCTGTATACAACATAGTATGCATCTTAGAGGTATAAATTATTTAAAAGAGCGTGCTGACTGGAGATTATTGGTAATAGCGATGATATGCTAGCTAACCGATGCTAGCTTGAGCTAAAAACGGCGGAATATTTCCACTGGCAAATGTTAGCTTGACTAAAAACGAATTTAACCTATACTTAACATTAGTTTCGCCCAAAAAAGTGAGTCAGGTTAACAGCGTAGACGATTTTGTCGACGTGTCTTTGTTTCTTTTGTGTCCAGTGATAAAGTCGGTTCTTGTGAAGCTAAAGCGGGAGTGTTCAATTGTGGAAGCACCAATATGTGTTTTATTCGTAATCGCCTTAACACTAGAGCGTTAAGTTCCAGACCTCCATATTAGTTACAATATAAGTGGTTTGCTTGAAAATTGAATAGAAAAATAGTTTAATTTGCATATATCCATTTTTTCTTGTGAAGTTTTTTTTTTCTTCAGGCGAGAACATGGCCGCCATGTTGTTAGACAATGTAGCCTGCTGCTCAAGTTCAAAATGTCAACAAGCCCCGACTCCAAACTTTCCAACGATGTCGATTTTACTACGACCAGTTTCTTGTGATAGTCACACGACATTCGTATATCTCAAATGTAACTTTTTTTTTTCTGCAAGGATTTCAACAAGCCAAGAACCATTACCCAGACTGTACCTTCTTTGAAGTTATCTAATGGATACATTCTGCCAGAGGGCAGACTGACCCCCAACGCCCTCTTTGTGGGTGGGATCGACATGAAGGTGAGCTTATACTTAATCTTACTTTCATTGAAATCATATATAGGTTAGTAATGGTTCTGTGTGGACTGATGCTGAACTGGGGCTAATATTTTTGTTCCTTCAGAAAAAAAATCATGGCTTATTTTAATTCTTGGAAATAATAAAAAAAACAACAACAATGGGATTAATTAAAAGCTGAATTCTAGAATAACAAAAATTCTTATTAGCCACAAAAGGATTTTTAAGTACTAACTTTGTTTTTAAATATGATAAATCTGTGTGTTAGCCAGTGTAATTTTCACATTTTTAAATAACTGCATTTAAAAATAAGAATAACTTTTCAACTTCAAAGCAATCTCTTTTGATATTGAAATACTAGTTGTGCTTCATATTTCTCGTCAGCTTCAGCAGTTTCCAGAGGATCCAAACCTACAACTCTTTTTTTACTTATCCAAAAATATGCACTTAATTTAGAGTGAATCCATTTAATTCTACTACAGCCCTAATACATAAGCAGCATCAATTTCTGTTACATGCAGCCTCATTCTTTTGAAATTGCAATCCAGTCTTAATTTTATGCAGTCAATCTCAGTTGATCGTAGGCCAATTAACAAAAGATTATGTGTTTAAAAACCATAGCAATTTATTATTTTTTTGTTGTTGTTTAAACCATTAGGTGGATGAAAATGAAATGCGGGACTTCTTTACAAGATATGGCAATGTCAAGGAAGTAAAAATAATCACGTACCGTGGAGGGGTTTGCAAAGGGTGAGTATGTTTAGAGGTGTGTTGTCATAGTTACAGCTTAAAGTTCATACAAGTTTGTTCTTGAAGAAGGGTTAATGCAAATTTGTGTTAAGTGGAGACAATAAGACTAAGAATTTGCTTCTTCTTTTTTTTTTTTTTTTGGAAAGATATAAAAAAACATGTACAAAGTAACTTTTACTGTGTTCACTGGTTTAATGTTTTATTTTTAAACACACCTGAAGTAAGCCCTTCTCCCTAACAGGTACACAGCCTAAACTTTCCTTTTGTGTTAATGTTACTTGATTTACCACTTTGTAGAGAGGTTTGTGTCCATTTAGCACAAATTTTACTTTCACTAGATAGACGTCACAAGGACAGTAGCTAATACTGCCACCCTGTGGCAACACAACACATTACACACACATCATTTGGCACCTAGACATTCCTGCTCACATATTGGTGAATGATGCAAGTTAGATCCATTCTTTAATGGGTTTGCACAATGTTCTACTGTATATTATTAGTTGATATGAGTGAAGGGATTTTTATGGCTATTTTCTGCTTCATACTTTCCATCATTAAGCATGTGGACTGCTTTGTGTGTTCCTAGGTACGGGTTTGTGTATTTCAATGAAGATGTCAACATTCAGTCAATCATTGAGGTCAGTGAATGTTTTATGCATACATTTTTTATGTAACAACCAAGATTCATATATTCTGCATAATGTTTTTTATATATATAGATTTGTATTTTTTTTTTTTTTTTTTGTCTGTTACAGCAACAGATCAGTTTTAAAGGGCGGAAACTCAAGCTGGGCCCTGCAATCATGAAGCAACGGAGTCCACGTATGTTAATTTCTCTTCACATTAATTTCCTGGGAATAATTCTTTGTCTTTCAACTGCGTCAGTGTTCATCAGTGTGTGTAAGCTTGACAAAAACGACAGTGGTACCTCTGGAACAGTGGTTCTTAACCTTTTTTGAGGTACCGAACCCCCCCAGTTTCATATGCGCATTCACCGAACTCCCCCTCCCCCCCATACACACACAGAAAATAATTTGCGGTATTCTGATTTATTAATGTAATTATATTAGTTGTATTACCTCCTCCACGCCACTAGAGGCAGTACCAACCCCGAAAAGATGTGACTAAGGAGCAGATTTAGACTATAGAATTTGGTAAAAACGGTGAGCTTTACTGAAGTAATTAAAGACACAAGTTCAAATCCATGAGAGTGGAACTCCTTCCCGCAGCACTGATTGGCTCAGCAATGTAACATGATCCTCTGGAGCAAGTCATGGCAAAACGGGGCGTCATCACGACTTTACACAGTGTGTCTTTACCTCCGTGGCAGAGGCTCCGCCGAACCCCTGAGACTGACTCACCGAACCCCTGGGGTTCGATCGAACCCAGGTTAAGAACCACTGCTATAGAAGTAATGGAAATGTCCGCAACTTAAAAAAATGAAACAAATGGCCCTTTTGGGAAAGTTCAGTGTGGTTCACCATTGCCAAAAAGAAGCTGATGTCCTACTTTCTTTTTACTTTTTTCAGGATCCATACCATCCCGTCTGGTCGGATCCGCTCCTTGGATGAGTCCAAGCCAATATATCTACTGTGCGTGTTGCTCACCAATGGGAGGAGGGGTTACACAGCCCTCACCCGTCTACAGCGGAGGCAACCCGTATAACCAGGTAACTGTTTTCCTCTCTCCGCTGTCTTTCATCTCCACGTTAACTGTTAATAAGCCTGTTCTTACTGGTTCTTGGAGCAGCCGTACTCCTACAGCAGCTTCAGCGGGGTGATGGTTCCACAGGTGCCGATGAGCTACGCACAGAACCCCTACCCCTACCAGGTAAACGCATAAACACAGCAGATAGTAGGATTTAGCCTGCATTGCTTCTTTCACTGTAGTTTCTGCTTGTGAAATAGACTTTAGTTCCTCTAGCTTCAGTTTTCTTTAAGAAGCGAGCTTGTTGCGTTGTTGCTGTTTGCTTGACATCTGACCTCTCCCCCCTCCGACACGCAGTACACCCCAGCTCCCTGGACCCCCGACCAAAGGACTCGGCCTGTCAATCAGGTGATTATTTATCTCACTCCAATTCATTGGAAACACTTGTTTTCTCCCTTTTTGTTCAAACCAAATTTTCAAAATAGTCTTCTGTTTTGATTGTAATATTCAATTCCACCACTAGAGGTTGCTGTTGTGCATAGGAATTTTTAATCAAGTACATGTCCTGTCTGTTTTCTGATCCTAAATCCTGTTTTTAGAGCTTTGTGGATTGTGGAGTCCAGACTATGTTGACTGTGCTGTAGATGAAAGCTACTGAGCCTTCTGCAAGGTAAAGATACATCTGTATATTTTTGTAAGCAATGTGTCTAGGAAGGACATAAATTAATCTATTTATTTTACTGATACAATAAATTACCAGAAAAAAATTACTTGAGTTTTCTTTATCCTGTAACCATAGTCATAAAAATTAACAGAAATAAAGGCTTAAAGTGTTACTAGTTTTAAGAAATGGCTCATTTCTTTGTGTTCTTTCGTCTTTTCCAGACGCAGACTGCAGTAGTAGCTTCAACAAGTCAAGATGTGGACATGGTGACATCTTGGCATTCTGGACGTCTGAAAGCATCCTGACTCCCCAGATTGTTTTCAGAACGCCCTCGTCTCTCCTGTCAAATCTTTTTTCAGAGCCGTTTTAACACCAGACTTCTTGAGCTTTCAACGTAAACCGAACCACTTCGATCCAAGTCACTTGAACCAAGATCGGTGAGGTTGACCTGTGGTCGGCTGCTTTTAACTCACATAGATCACAGAGACTTTTATAAAAGATGAGAAGAGCACATTTGGTATACCAGCCGAAACATGGGATCACTTTTTTTTTCTTATTTACAGTCCCAAGCAAAAAAAAAAAGAAAAAAAAAATGGAAAGGCTTTTAATCTCACTTTTTCTGTTTATTTATATATTATGTTTAATTTATTTTTTCTTGTTTTATTGGTTTTGTCCAGTCTGTTTTAAGGGCTCTCTGTACATAGGAAGGAATGCGTTTGTATATTTGTACATTGTTACAATCTGTTCTCTAGTGGATTTTTTTTATTTTTTTTTGTCAGGTCTAATGCTCCTCTGATTAAGATCTTTATTAACTTTCCTACAGCATAAGGGCACGATCATAAATTTTAAGCACTGGCATTTTGCGCTCCCTTTTTATTTCACTGGGTGTCACTGTGGTAAATGAAAGGCAGGCTTGGCCTCGCACCTCATCACCATTAGTAATTTTTGTTTTGGTCTTTAGTTGTAAATGTTCGTCATGTGCCTCCAGAAGTTCACAGTCGAAGACAGTCGCAGCATCAATTCACTTTGCTTTGACTCATTAATCAACTAATGTTAGGATAAAAAGGAGAAAATGACAGTTTTTCAAAACTTGTTACAGCCTGTTTTTCACTAGTTGGGTTATTTACAGTTCAGTTTTTATATATACATATATATATATTTTTTTTGATGGGGGTTTGTTTGATTGCATGTCTTGCGTAAAGGATTATTTTAAACATTTAATAAGTGAATGCACCGGATGTGGTTTTAAGTTTCATTTTAAACATAGCTTAATATAGATGCACATTAGCATGTGGTGTACATCAGTTTTTCTTTCCATCTAACAGTTTCTGGACGTTGACTTTGAGTTGCGGAGGCACCATTGTTTTGAGACGTTTTTGTTCAGAGAGCCTGAGAAAGTCACAGTTTGAAGTCTTTTTTTTGTTTGTTTTTTGTTGGGTTTTGGATTATTTTGTTCAATAAATAAGTTCAGTTTGTCATAACTCTGTCTGATTTTTACCGCAACTTTGTGTCGAAACTTGTAGGATGTGTCTCGGATCTGCATGGAGCTGTCGAGAGCGGCGTAGCTCCGATCCGCCCTCCCCGTCGGTGGTTGCCGCTCCTCAAGTCAGGCTTGCCTGGCAACAAGCTCCTCGTCTTCTGGTCAGAGGGCGTTTTGTTTTTGTCACAGCCTGATGGTGTGACTGTGGGTCCCCAGAGTGCCCTTTCCAGCCTTTGGCCCACCCTCCCCTGAGCCCCCTGTCAGACGTTTCTGAATTATGGATTAGTCTGGATAGCTCCTTATAAAATATAAATTTTCCTAAGAAGACCCTTGAAAAACGTACATTTAACCTTAACGGTAGCTTTATGGGATTCACGCGTAGGCTGAACAACTTGGTATTAATTGAAATAATGTGGAAAAACTTTACTTATCCAAGTTCATATTTGTCCACTCACTCATCCATGCTTCCATTTATTCCACCATCTATCCCCTCATCTAGTCTTCCATTTGTTTAAATCCATTCATTTGTGCCACCACTCATTCATTTGGCCATCCATCTACTCTGTTCATTATCCATTATTTTAATGATGCATCTCTCCATGTTTTCTGCATCTTTCATCCACCAACCAATCTATTTGTCCATCATCCATCCATCTAATCCTCCAAGTTATCGTCCGTCCGTCCATCCATCCAGCAGCTATTAGATTTTTTATTTGCTGATCCATCTCTTTTTGCATTTATCAACCATATTCATCTATTCTCTCCATCTTTCCTCCACGCACAGGTCCACTGTTTCAGTTTCAATTCAACATTCTTTAGTTATACTTTTTAAGTCTTACCTGTTCGTCCATTTTACGTTCAATTATTTTCAAGTTTGATGTTTTCCATTTATATTTTTACATTTAACAAAAAAAATGGACTGGGGAACTTTGGAAGTGTATAAAGTCTTGAATTTTGACATAGGGAGAAAACAATTACCAACTAATCCAAACATATAAAAGAAAGATATTCGGTTGCATACCTCCGCTCAGTTATAATATTGTAGTTTAATCTTGCTCGCTGTTTGTATGCAACCACGTAAATCACCTGCATAGTCAGTCATCTCATAGTCCTTGCAGGACGTGCGTTTTTCCTGCAGCGTTTGGTGCAGCAAGAAGGGAACAACAGGAAGGCGAGGAGAGATGATAATCCGCCCTCTCTTCTCCCCTCCTACCCCTTCCTCAAGCAGTCGGAGCCTGACGGAGTGTTTACCATGAACCGAGCTTCCACTCAGTTGTAGTTTATAGATGAAAGATTCATGTTTTCCTCCCATTGGATCGCAGTGGCTGCGGGAGCCGCACGTGCCGTGACGGGGACAGACAGTGAGGACATTAGAGAGAGAGAGAGAGGAGGGACTCGGGAGTGAGGAGGGTTTCAGTCCACTTTCCACTTCCTAAACAGACCGAGACCACCTCTAACGGGTAAGTATCTCTTTATTTGCTGCTTTTTTTTTTCTTTCTTTTTTTTTTTTGGAGATGGGTTTCTGCTGAAGATGTACAGTAAAATTAGCGACCGAAGTTAAGTCCGTTATAACTTCCTAAATATTCTGACTGAACATGTTTTTATCCCCCCCCCCACTCCCCTTCCTAATGTATCACGTTTAAAAACAACTTTACAGTTAGCTAAACTTACTACACATTCTCAGACTCTTTCACAATAAAACTAATGTCATCTCCGAGCATCCTGTCATTTCACTATTGCTTTTCCATTTGTAATTGAGCAGCTGAGCGAACTGAATAAAGCCCTTCAACTCGCTGTCACAGGTTAGAGTGAACTCGGCGTATGCGTGACGGAGTGCGTGTCCGTGCGTAAATGTATGTGCATGTCACGCGAGGAAAAAGCCGTGCGGAAGCGACCTGTCGCGTATCAATTATCTTTCATCAAACCATTGCAGGATCTACAAGGAAACTTTTCAGTTTTACCTGGTTAACTTGCTGCTTGTCAAAAATCTTCATCCGTTGACCGAAACTCTCCGATCCAAAACAAATATCGACTGATTTTCTATATAAAAGTACTAATGATAGATCATATAATCTCTTAAATCATTTTACTATCCTTAAACGCTCTCTATGTATGTTTAAACTTGAATATAAAATCCCTGGCGTTTATGTTGATGGTGTATTTAAGGCGCTTTATTTTCTTTATACTCTATCAATTTTGATGCAATGTCTTAAGACTTAAAAGAAAGAAGAAAACAGTACCACAGGATCTTCCACAGCCATGTGGGATGAACTTGGCTGTGCTGACCCAACAACGTACTATTTCAAGCAAGGTTGCACCCACACAACATGCAAGGGACATGATGAGAAATTTCACACAAGTGCCCACTTCCAACTAAGCCAACATGAAAGCGCCAGTATAAGACTCTCAATAAAGAAGAGAATATAAGAATAAGAGAGAATAAGAATATCAAAATAATATATAAATATGCATTTCACAAAAACAAAATTGAGTTGGAAAATATTAGTGTAAAAATGTTTAACATCCCAATCTGTGTTACATATGTTTCAGTGCTTTTACAATTAACCATTCATTAATCTTAATTTTACCTTTTAATAGTGTTGGTTCTTTGTATCATAAATCACTTTAGGTTTGACCAGTCTGCTTCAAGTAAATGAAATTGTCAACTACAGACGATTCAAAAACAATCCAGTGTCTTTAAAAACAGTGAAATGGCCATTTAGCTTAAACAGAACTGGCATTAAACAACTGCAACAGTTTCTTATGAACATTACCGCTCTCTGAAGGTAGCATGCCCTGGGTGGAGGGTCATATTTTCAATTTTCAAAACCTCCACAGCCTGCTTTAATAATCTTTTATTAAAAACTCACATTTTCTCAATGTTGTCAGATAACAGATGTCTACTTTTAGATCACATTTAAACCAAGCAATTTTGTTCCTCTGAGTGTTTTAAATATCTTTGACAAACTTTTAAAAGGTCCACAAATGGTCTATAAATAACATTGAACTACCAGAAAGCACATTACAAATCTTAAGTAATCTTCTTTATCTATGTGTGAAAAAGAATATATATAGATTTGTTTTAGCTAAGAATTGAGAAAATGATGATAGATAGGAATCCATGTTTCAATGTTGGATAGCAACATATTTTTTATCTTGGTGAACATTTTCTGGATCCAAGATGAAGTTGAATGAGTCACATTTGTAATTTCCAGCCAGAACTTCTATGCTCTTATAATTTCAGCACCTCTGCACCTTTTTTATTTCCCAGCTGCCCTCCTAACACGTATGAAGCAGCTCTGACTGGGTTTCTGTAAGGCAGAAGAGGAATAGAGTTTCATAATTATTAAATTTTTTGTTTTAAGTCATATGTAAAGGACAGCAAAGTCATGGTATAACCACAATAAATGAGTTACATGTTGTTCATTAACTGTACAGTTATGGAGCTAAACTCATTAAGACTGAAGACTTCTAAGAGTAAGAGTCTGGTCACAGTGCATGTCACTTTGTTTGGTGTGCTTGTCAATCTTGCGTCTACATTTTAGCTACTAATAAACAACTACAGATCTGATTTAAACTCCCAAAAATTGTTTACTTTTTGACCAAATACACTATCATTTTAGCTTAAGCACCTACACACAATTTACATGGATATATTTCCAACCAAAAAATGCTTACCAAGACAGATTTAAGAATATAGAATAAACTAGGATGCATGATACGTTGGTACCAACATCGGCACTGGCTGATTGGCTCAATTAGTAAAACCGGGCTGATATTGATAACCAATGTTTATTTCCATTTTGTACTTGTTTCTGTATGTGTTTCGGGAGTGGGATGGGTTGAGTATGTGATATTTGTTTACGTATGCAACAGTGATGCAGCACAGGGCTTTTAAAACAGAGAAGCAATGTCAGTGGTGTGGTCGTTGATTTTCACTATACCAAATGGGTATGCACCTACCTAACTAGCCATCAATCAATTAATCATGGGCTGTAATGGCAATATTCATATTGGTTATCACCAATATTGATATAAAGATTTGATATCACCCAGAATAAGCATCATAAAAACTACTTCTGTAGTAGTTGGATGACAACTATTGCTAACTGTGCTTTTAAAACCGTTTTCTCCTATTTACCATGATGGTTGGCGGTGAAAAGGATGTCAGTGTTTTTCTTCATCTGGAAATATTTCCAAACAGCCAAATTTGAGTTTTTTGGGGTTTTTTTTGTAAATAGGATATGAGTGGAATGACTTTATTTCTGCAAGCTGACATGCAGTGTGCAGCAGGGATGGGGGGCATATGCAGTATTTAATTTCACATTAGTACAATCTAGGGCAAAATATAATGGCTTCTCTCCTATAACCAGTTATTTTTTGTGTGTAATCCTCTCTGTTCTGCCTAAGCTGCTTTGTTTTTAGGGAACTGTGCAAGAAGTTGTGTGGCAGACCAATACATCACTGTCATAATTAGTTTTTATCCTCCTTGCGCAGCCTCATTAAAACACCGTTTGAGGTGACTACATTTCTGCATGGAGGAATCACACCTCCCTCCAGGCAGCTTGACATGCTCCCCACTCTGCTCCCTGCCTGTCTGTCTCTCTCTATTTCCTCCTCCTTCTGTCTTTTCCTCCTCATTTCATTACTGCCCCCCCCCTTTTTTATTTCCTCCCTCCATCCATGGCAGCATCCCACATCTGAGACTCGGTGCAGCCCAGTGGGAGGGAGGCCCCACTCCGCAGGAATCGGTCTGTCACCTCTGATTTTGAAATGCAGTGAAATACTGTACGATCATGAGGTGTACATACAAGAACCATAAAACTACAGACTGTTTGATTCTGTCTCGGCTTAATCAAATTTTTATTATTGTAATTTATAGGAGACAGTACTGTGCAAAAGGAACTAGAAATGTACTCAAAATCTTTCCAAAAATAATTAATTATATTATCTTTTTTCAATTAGAGATAACTAGAAGGGAAAAAAAACAATCAAATCTGTTTTTTTGTTTGTTTGTTTTTTTTCTTTAAAGCATCCAAAAAAATCTAACAGGTCCTGTTGAGCATCTTTTAGTACTTGCCACTATGTGTTTCTGCAGATATAGGCTGGGCTCTGTGGGCGTCAAACCATCTGTTATAGGGATCTTGTTCATCTCACTGCTGAAAAGATGGTACTCCCTGCTAAAGTATTCCCTCTCCAAGGATACCAAAACAGACACATTGCTAACTAGGGTTTTGGCTTTAGGAAAATGTCTAAAAAATGCTTTATACAACAACTAACAAGCAATTTGTAATCTTTTTATGCAGTGTTAGAAAATCTTGTTTCATCAATTGATTCCTAAGCACCAGTGCTAGCTAGTATGTTTATCTGAATTTGGATATGTCACAAAGATGATTGTATAATCAAAAGCACAACAATCTTTGAATTGTGGGTTTATGTGCTGCATGCCTGATTGCATATTTAAATAATCATTGCCCTCATCTGAGGGATAACAGACAGGTTGCTGTTAATTTTGTCCCTAAGCCAGTTTTTATTTCTTGTTTTTGTTTGGTTGTGTCATAACCAGCTTTTTAGCTAAGAAAAAAAAAAACTGCTGCCGATCTTTGTCCTGCAACTTTGAAATGTGTTTCTGCTTCAACACACCTGAGTCAAATAATGAGGTCATTAGCATGACTCTGGAGAACATGGCTGCATACTGAGAAAGTGATTCAGCCATTTGACGCAGGAGTGTTAGATCAGGGACACGCCTAAAAGTTGCAGGACCCCAGACTTCAAGGCCCCTACTCTATAGCAACCATGCTTTTCTAATCTTTTCACCCTTTTGTACCTTCACATGGTTTTTGCTGATTTATGCTCAGTTTTTTGGGTATGATATTATGCTGTTAACTGCTTGACATTCTGCACCAAACTTTTCTCAGTTTGTTCTTGCCAGTCATGAAAATACTGAACTACAAAAGACAAAACCTGATGGGTTATGGTTTAAATATATCTATAAGACACTGGAGTGGGTATGAATGAAATGACAATGCATTGGTTAAAAAAAAAAATATATATATATTTCTAGGTTTTTTGACAACCAAAGATTTTTTTAAGAGATTTTCTGGAATTTGCTTAATCTTCTGACAGGAAATATGATTGAGTCTCCAATCTATAATTTTTCTTTTTCTTGGCAGAGATGATGTGAGGGCCCTTTGGCATCCTTTTATTTTATTTTGTTTCACTCTACCACTTTTGCTTTTTCTGTTTTTATTCTTCCAGATTTTAGGATGTGAATGTGAAATGTTTAAGAAAAACAAATGACAAAAAAAAATAAATAATGTGTATATATATATATATATATATATATATATATATATATATATGGTACAAAATTGGAAATGGGACTTATTATGCCAGGGAAAATTTTGCTGCTACAAAGCAGCAGCTATAGGCTCTGGTGTTAGTCTGTCTCAAAACCTATCAAGTAAAATAAGTCATCTACCATCATCCATTTATCATATTTTTCACTTTATGCAAAACTGAATATAACTAAAGTAGATTTAGTTTCTTAAAATACTCTTGCATCAAAATACATTGAAAGAATTGAAGAAAAGCATTTGCACTCGTTTACCTGTTCACACCATTATTTCTTCTGGACACATGATGCAACCAGTAGAACCATTTTAGTTTAAGTCATAAGTTCAATTCATAAGTTGCATTCAAGTATACAAAAAAAATTAGCATGTAGTTCTTTCTTTTTTTATGCAGTGGTTTTAACTTAAGATAGTGCTTAATGGATGGGAGGGGGAAAAAAAACATGTCAATCTTTTCAGAATGTCAGCCTCTCAAAGGTGGTTCTACCTAATTTCACTTTGATTTTTTTCTTGGTCTGAGTCCATATGCAGTTTTCTCTCCAGATGAATAATGCTTCTTGTAAAACCATCATCCCTCAAGTGGCACTGGAGGTAGTACAGCAATGACAAAGTGCAAGCAGATTATGCTCTCACATAAATCCCCTGCCATTTCAAAACCTCTCCGTTACAAGAGATTCTCTAATGAGAAGCCCTCCGCTACTCCCCGTCTTTCACCTCAATCTCTTTTTTTTTATTCCTTTCATCTGTCTCACTCTTGTCTCTCCCTTTTTTGGCAAAAGGGTCTCTTTTTTTGCTGTCAATGCCCTTTTTCTCCCAGTGTGTTTGTGTCGCAGCAAGGGAGCGGTTGTATTTGAAGTCAACTCACAGAGAAAAAGGCCCCAGAAAGGCCTCCAGTCTTAAGCTCAGACGAGTTTCTCTGCCACCACAACCTTATGTTTTCACATCGGTGTGTTGTGTTCAATTAGAGATGTGTTTTTTTAACCTTCTCTGACAGAGTTCATCTGTTAAAAGTGAGGTCTAGGCTTAGAACTGAATTGTCGGTATACAATTAAAGAGCAAATGAGATGCTGGATCAAACACCGACACACTTGGCTTGTCAGAACTTAGACGTACAACCAGTCACATTTCATCTGAGGAAGACAAAAATCAACTGTCATTTGCAACATAGCGAGTGTAATTTCAACAGTAGTTTAAAACACTGCATGGTGCAAAGGAAATGGAGAGAAATATGGTTAAACATGTGGGTGGTTTAGTTTAAGTGCCTTGGATTGGAATGGGGTTGTAACGACATATATTCAAATCTAACCTCAGAGGCATAAGAATGTCTGCTTTATGGTACAATTTAAAATCTTTTCTCTCCTGTGCTTCAGCCTCCTTTTCGCCTCAAATCCCTTTTCCCTAACCAGCCGGAGATGAATCCTGCTCAACATACCCACATGAAACTTTTGTCCCTTTAGCTGACAAATCATATTAAAGTAAACCCCTCAAGGATGATAAGTTGGGAGAAGGACTGCATGCTTTAATATTGTCATAACACAGAGCCCTGTTTCCTCTCCTTGGAGACATTGTAATACAGTAGTTTTTAGGACAGACTTGGTAAGAGAGTTACCGGAAAGAAAGTGTTTAAAAATGGAGTGAAGAATGGAAAGCAAATATTTTTGCTGTTTGTCTAAAGATGGTAAAGAAAGAAGGGTTTGATGTTGTAGGGTGAGCTTTCATCCAGAAACTTACCCATTCGCTCTCTTGCACTTATTCAAAAATGGGCCAACGAAGTAAATAGTCAAGGAGGGAGATGCAGGCATTCATTTCTCCAACAACACTCTCCAACTTATTCTGAGGTATTGTCAGACCAGAAGCGATGCA
Organism: Poecilia latipinna; assembly: GCF_001443285.1. NCBI lineage: Eukaryota > Metazoa > Chordata > Actinopteri > Cyprinodontiformes > Poeciliidae > Poecilia > Poecilia latipinna. The sequence continues at coordinate 735,914 of NW_015112757.1, read as the reverse complement.
TGGTCCCTACTGATGCCTTTCAATGCAGAGAAGAACTGATTGTATTCTGAGGCAGTACACCCAATGTTCTGGTTGCGATGTTGACCAGAGCTTTGCTTTCTGGGCCACGGTTGGACTTGGAGCAATTCAACCTTCTGAGTGTTGCCAAACCACAGTGATTGGCAAATGTCACCCAAATTAGCATGGCACCCTTGGCAGGCTCTGCCCAAAAACTAATACAATGTCTCATTTACCTGAGCCCACCACCTCAAGTGAAGGAGTTCTGCTGTTTTGAGAAAAAGATGGATCAGGACAAAGGTAGGTTAGGTGGGATCTCCTCAGCAGTATTGGCTAGCTCTAGGCTGTTGTAGTGAAGAAAGAGATGAGCCTATAAGTGAATCTCTTGATTCGCCAGTTTACCTTTGTGGTCATGAGATAAATCAAGGTGGAAAGAATAACATCACTGTAGGGTTCTCAGACTTACCCTGACCCCTCATCCATCCCAGCTGCTTCAGACTTGGCCAGAATGTGACAGAATAAGGAAATCTGACTTTGCTGTGGAGAATACAAATTCAAAACAGAGAGAACGTAGAGGTCAGACGGCACTAAGCAAAGAAAAGCCTGAAAGTCTTGTAATCAAATTGATTGAATGTAGTTTACTATGAAACTAATCAAGGCCATTGTAGAAGATGAATGGAGGGAGGTTAATCAAAGATGGTAGAAAGAAGCAGAAAATAGCTTAAACGGAAAAGGCGTGATTAATGTTTGGGGTCTGATAAGTACTTCTGAAACGGAGCGAGCGGAAGAGCTAATGGCAGAAGAACTTAGGAGGAAAAAGTGCGATGGTGGGAGGAAGAGGAGAGCTAAGAAACTGAGACATACTGAGTGTTTCACTCTCCTTCCACCAGAACTCCATCCCTGCATCTCTCCTCATTTGTAGTCATTATGAAAGACATGTTGTATTAAAAGAATAATAACACCTAATTATTCCTACACTGCAAATTTTAAATATGTGCCCTCTATAAAACAGACGAGCTAAGCATAAAAAAAAGATGCAGTCCTCTTTAGAACTTCATAACCTTTCAAAGCACCGTCAAAGCTAGAAGTCAGAAAACACACACACGCACACACAGCATAATGTGCTCTGTTAGGATCGTTAGCAGAGTTAATGTCCGTGCAGTTGGCCCAATGAGAGTTACCATGTCATTCTCCATGCTCCCTGAACAGATACAGAGCTACAGATATAGACCTTCCCCTGGGGAAGACAAACACATCGACTCACATATATAGATATGCAGATGTGCAGACACAAATATTAAGCGTATCTGTGGGGATGGTTTGAGAGTAACAGTCCTGTCGCTTCGAATTAGCTTGATGATATTTGACCCTTCCCCCTTTTTTGGCGATTCTGCCCTCTTTATTTTGTCTTTCCTCTACTTTTGTCTGTTTTTCTATACTTATACATATTTAAACTGGCACTCTTAGGTAAAAATTGCTTTTTGAATTTTAAAGGAGGAAGGATATCTTAAAGAAATCCAACGGCTTATCCAAATCCTTCTCCCAAGATATTTTCAAGTGTTTCCATTCAGAAAAAGCCTTATATTATCACATATTTCTCAGATCAGCATAGAAATGGGTTATCTGTTCGACATCCTCAACGTTTTTTTTTTGCTTCTGCTTTCCTCTTCCCTGTCCGTGTCGTCTCATGTCGCTCTGCTTGACAGGGCAGGAAATCGCTCTCATTTCTGCTTTAATTCATTCTGATCAAACATGTCGCTCTCAATCAGCCCTATTTGATTAGGAGATGCCCGTATCACAGCCCGGCGAGTAGGTAATGGCTGACACGCTCATATTTCAGTTTGTGTGTGTGTGTGTGTGTGTGTGTGTGTGTGTGTGTGTGCGCGCGTGCGTGCACGCGGTTGGAACGTGTCGGTTTGATTCACACATCGTTTCCCAAAGCCGAAGGTGGCATATGAACAATAGCAGTTACGTTTGTGGGACTATCACACTCTATAAAAAGAGCAAATACATTGTTTATATTTAGAAATCATAACGATGCTCTCTCCAGCTTTATTGCCACAATTCTCTGAATGTTCTTGGTGATTTTTAAGTACGTTTAGCGCTATTTTCCCCTCAAATTTATTCCAGAGAAATGGGGTGTAGGCTCCCGAAGCTGAGGAAGGCTGAGGAAAGGCGTAGCCCTGGCAACATCTACTCCACCCTAAGACGGCCTCAAGTGGAGACTAAAGTTGGAGTGGCCTACACCTACCACTTTCTGGATTTCCTGTTGGGGAAAGAAGGTATGAACAATTGTCTCCTGTTGTTGGAAAGGATTGTCCTCTTGTGAGTAATTCATATCGTAGGAATCCTCCGTTATGTCCTGAAGGTTTTGTTCTTCCCCAGAGTCCGGCTTGTAAAATCCAAGCGAGACATCATGTGATGTGACACAACTTGACTCCCACACTTGCATTCTTGAAGTAGTCATGTGTTACTGTTTTTTTATTTTTTATTTTTTCATGTATCATCTTTTGGCTAAAGAGTCACTGGTGACTGAGGTTGTCGAGAGCTGGAATCCTGTTTAGATTTCCACCTTCTGGAATCTGACTTCACTCTGCAGAAACACAAAATTTTACCAAGTATTTTTGGTGTACTTTCTAGTACAAATATCTTAGTACACTTGAAATTGCTTTGTCTTAGTTAGACAAAACTAACTTGCACATAACTTTTCAGTATGACATAGAAGCTTGCTTTAAGCAAATAATTCCTTAATATTCATGTAAAAATACTAGTTATAAGTGAAATAATCTGCCAGTGGAAAAAGACATTTTAACTTATAATGTGGGGAAAAATGTTTTGTTCCACTGGCAAATATTAACAAAAGCTTTATGGATATATTTATGTCTTGCATTTGATTTATTTTATACTAACTCCTGCATGACAAGAGGAAACTGCAGCTTTTAATTGTCGCGACATGGACATAACCTCATAGGACTTAAATTCTTCGACAAATTTTGGCTCGGCTACAAAAATGCAGCTTCATGTCGGCTATGTGTGTGCTTGATAATAAATAGATTTTAAAGTAGATGACAGGCAAATATTGGGCCATTTCCAATCTTCACTTTGCACTTTCCATTGCAACCAACTTCTTTCAAAAGTCTCCTCATCAGTAGCTATAGTGCAACTGAGAGTAATTTATAAAGTTTACTTTTCTACGAAGGCATCAAATGTTTGTTGAGTAAACATCAAATCATGTGCTGTTTTAAACTTTTTGTCACATTTGACTGAAAGTACTTGCAGGCCCAAAAAATTACATTCTTCCCCCAAATAAAACAATTTAAATATGCTTAAGGTCAAAATTTGAAGACCAAGAAATAGAAGCTTGCTTCAAGCAAGTTTCCAAAGTTAAGGAAAAAACAAGAAGGGTGAAGCAGGGTTAGGTTGTGAAACAATATCCCAAAGTTTTAAGAGATTGAGATGCCAGCATGTAAATTTTTTCTTAAGCAGTCACAGGAAATTGGCCAGAGTTGATTCAGCTTGTCGACAAGTGGATCTTTTTTAGTAGCAGCAAAATAAACTGAATACAAACGCATGCCATATTTTCCAGACTTGAAAAAACAAACAAAAAAACGAAAGTCGTGTTTTATTATTCATTCTCATCAGAATTATGCATGGGCTTCTATCAAATGCAATCGCAATAAATTACACTGAAGTTTATGGCTGTACTGTGAGAGAAAATCAAGTTCAAAGCGCATGAATACTTCTGTGGAACACGGTTTCTTTGCCAGTTTTAAATCATTAAAGTTATCTGGCCTTTTTGTTTATTTCCAAGCTTCTCTGTTCTTACTGTTCCACATCCATGTTCTCCCTTTCCTTTTGAAATAAAGTTAATTAATGAACAGTGGAGGAATATCAGACACAGCTCCAACGAAAAGGACAGATCTTTGGCTCTGACATATTCTGGGAAAGCTTCATTCAGATCTGTTTCATATTTGTCCCAGTTCCAGTCTGGAGAAGAAGGCTTCACATTTCCTTCGTACCGACTAATTCACACACCTTGTTCAGTTTCTTTTGCGCGTTTCGGTGGGTAAACAGGAATATATAGCTTGATTTGTTTTGGTCTACTATGTGGTGCCTTCTTATAACCAGAGCTGCTGCTATTCTGCTTTACACCCCTGAAAAAGGTTTGGGTCAGCAGCTTTACAAAGCTTATTTTTGGAGCGTTGTGCTGCAAGAGTCTTTAGGGCAAAAGAGTGGCTTTTAAAGCTGAAGTTGTGTCTCTGTGCAGCTGGAGTTGCAGAGAGTTCAAAGACTTCTTTAATTCTCAGACTCAGCTACACTGTTCGTGCGATAGCAATGCCCTCCAACTCCCTCCCACAACGGCAAGGCGCCAAAGCTAAGGTGCATTTCGAAGGTGCCGTCTTTGGGATTCCTTTGTATTTGCTCACGAATATGGAAAACAACCAAGTTAACGGGGGTGAATACATTTTTAAGCACATTGCATCTTGAATATATTTGATGAGAATCCTCCTGAGGCTGCTATTCTAAAAATACCAATTCTCCCATTGTGTGTCGGTGTGGTCTGTGAAGAAACAGATGGGATGGACGGAGTAAGGCGAGGTAAAAAAAAAAAAAGGATTGAAGGAAACAATGCATTGAAGGATTATTTTAGGGGAAAAAAATGTTCTCATGGCTGGCTGTTCCCATAATCCCACGCAGCGCACTCAATCACCTCACAAGCTGCAGGTGCGAGGAGCTCATTCAGATCCCATTTACATGTGTCCTCAAATGCAACAGTGTAACAGACGGCAGACGCGACGCCACAGCTTAGTGGCAACAGTCCGGTTGCCAGTCGGCTTCGCTGTTGTGTTTGGCGAACGGGTTCGGGCTGCTGGGTTGGCAGAGGGATTCCTGGCAGCCCGGAATGACGATGCTGATCAAGAAACAAATCAAAGACATGACAGCCACTTGTCTTTTCTTGTAACAGATACAGCAGCTCTGGAAAAAAAAATGGTCATACCACTTGAATTTTTCCAGTTTTTTCACTCTGCAAATTCATTGCAACAAATTATCTTCAGAAATAACATCATTATTAAACAATATCCACCTAATAATTGTGGATTTCACCAAGGTAGCATTGATACGAAGAGAAAATGTAAAGCAATGACATGTTTTGCTTGTGATTTGCCTAAAGTTTTTTATGGAGCATATTGAAAATGTGGAGGAAGGTGCTCTGCTCAGGTGTGACCAAATATGAACCTTTTGGTTAGCATTCAAAACTAGCAGTGCGTGTCCATAGTGCAACATGGTGTTGGCAATACAAAACCGGAGCGACAGTGGAATTATTTAAATCAAAGCTTATTAATGTTTTAGAATGGCCCAGTTAAAGTCCAGACATGAATCTTACTGAAAATCTGTGAGAAGACTTGAAAATTAATGTTCACAGACTCTCTCCGTTAAATCTGTTTGAAGCTGGATATATTTTTAGACGTGCGAAGCTGCTAGAGAAATCCCGAAAGATTTGCAGCTGTAAGTACAGCAAAAGATTGTATTGACTCAGGAAGACCAAATACAAATGCACCACACTCCTCATAGTTTTATTAGTGGAAAAAAAAACACTTCTATCTCACGACTATGCCCTAGTTTGTCGGTCTTTCATGTATATCACCAAAAGAACATGTTAAACTTTAAAAAGAAAAGGGGCAGAAGGAAAAAAAAATTCTAGGGGTGTGAATTCTTCTTCAAGGCGCTGTTGAATAAGAAGTACAGCAACGAACACACACAGAGAGAGTGAGACCACACACAGGCTCAACACTGTGTTCCTACCAGCAACCAGGTTGGCTCGTTCGCTCTCGCACAAAATGCTTTATGGCACTCAGTCAACGGAGTAAGTTTTATCTACCGGCAGGCAGGCAGGTCATTTATATGGTAAACTCCCTGATGCCACCTGAGCTGCTTAAGATGGGCAGACTATATTTTAGGATAAAGGCAGCTGCTATGAATCGAACGCGTCTGTGTGTGATTGTGAATGGATATGTGTCCGCCTCCCTCCCCTCCCTTTTTATCTGTGATATAGAGACCACGAGAAGTAAAGGATTCCTGGAGGATTATCTGATTGTTTGTGGAGATTGAGAGACCTCATTCCCAGCAAAGGGATTATTTGTGTATATATATATATATATATATATATGACTGTGTGTGTGTGTATGTAAGAGGCAGATAGAGGAATCTCTGTGTCAGCCCATGACATTGAGGAAACCCACGGTCAAATCCATGCTTTAATTCAATTTGGCTTTCATTAATGGCATTATTTTTTTTCCCTGCCAGTGTGACTTGATGACACTTAGGCTGCAAGAGAAAACAAATATCTCCTCACAGGCGCCCCTGTGAAATATGTGAGAGACGACTGTTTATGAAGCTACATTGTGTCCTCAGAATGAGCCACTTTGTGCTCTGGATGAGGAGGGAAACAGTGAGCTTTCCCAACCCGACCTTTGACACGTGAGTGATGAAACAATGCGGCCGATGAGTCTGGAGTCTGTCTTCGTTTTTATTAGACTTGATTCCAAGCAATGCTTGAGCTGAGAAATATGTCTGTGTGACTAAGCCTCATCCTCTCACGCCGGGTCACGGCGACCCTGTGGTGCACCAGGGGAGGATGAGGAGAAATTTGTTGAATGGTTCAGGCATTTACCCCGTGGGTCACACACGGACGGTTTTCTTTATTTGTCGGGGGGGCCGTCGCATCATATGACCTGAAACCAGCAGGCTAGTTCTCCTCAATAGCCTTATCGCTCTGTGATCGCCAATCTGCTCGGCCATCACTGCGGGAGCCCTGAGGCTCAGGTCACAATAGCTCCACACAGAGCCAGGCCAAGAATGTGTACAATTTAAAGAAACGGGGAAATATGTTTAAAGAGAGAAAACGTATAATTTTACAAGCCTTAATAAAACTCGAGACAAAAATGTTGTCCCTCCCTACTTTCCTTTTCACTTTACTATACAGTTTCTTAGCTATTAGTTATTTTTGAAGAGTTATTATGGAAGTAAATGATGATAAAAATCCTAAAATATAATACAAAATTTAAATCAGTGGCACACAATTTTAAACTTATTCATTTGATGCAAATCAGCAGGATCAAGGTGTGCAGAAGACGACTTGCTGAATATTAAAGGGAGGATCAGAATTGGGGAGAAATGAGATTTGAGTGAATTTGAATGTGAATTTGGCATGATGGTTGAAGCCAGATGTGTTGGACTGAAACAGCTCATCTCCTGGGATTTTCACACACAATCATCTCTCAGGTTTACAGAAAATGGGCCAAATAAAGTATCAACATCCAGTGTGCAGCATTTGTCTGCAGAAAAATGCTTTGTTGGCATCAGAGCAGCAGGAGCAGTCTGGTTTGAGATGATACCAAGGTAGCTAAAATCAGTAAGTCAGAAACCTCGATGCAGATGGGCCACAGCAGCAGAAGACCACATTGGCTGCCACTCTTGTGAGCTAGGAAGAGCAAACTTGAGCTTTTTGATGAGGAAAAGTTGCATTTTAGCCTCATCTGACAAGAAGATAATTCATAGTAAGTTTGTTTAGAATAATCCAAATATTTATGTTTGTAACAGTAGGGCAAAAAAAACAACAAGCATTTCCTTGGAATGCCTCTCAAACAACCAGGAGACATCTCAATGGAACCTAGTGGTTGTTATGGAAACCTGGTTACCAGTTTTCTTTATAGTTGAGTTATTTTCCCTTACCAACCTTTCCATCCTGCTCACTGTGAGTTGTCAAGATAAACTCGAAGCCTTTCTAATCTTGTTTGCCACAGTTCCAGATGCTAACATTTGAATTACTGCTTCAAGACTGACGAAGATAAGGGGATATTTGTCTCACTTTAATATCCGATCTTTTCTTTTACCCTGAAAAAGTGAGACGTGGACTTCAGTGTTGTTGGAGGAGCTACACTAAGTTTTGTTTACCTCGGAAGTCGGAATGCTGAGCTGGAAAAAGACGTCATTCCAGAGTCAACGGCATTCCAACATTAGTCTCAGAACTCTGGATTCCAATATGGCGACACCCTGATCGTTATTCTGTAGCGCCACCTCTTGGCTTAGTTTTCTCAGTTTACATGGATCTTTGCTTTTAGACGCACTCCTACAAGTATGACTTGTAAAATAAACATGTTTTCACCACAACTTACTATTATTGATGCAAAGGAGATGCCATATTGGATTGCAAAGTTGGCATCAGGGGGTGTTCCACTGAATTTTCTCCTACTTGAAAGTCGGATTTTTCGAATGCCAACAACAAATGGAAAGCATCATTAACAATTGGACCAAATGTAACCTTCTTAAAGCAATTCTCTGAACATGCCCCACCCACCTGTGATAAACATATACTCAGTAAATTCTATAAATTAAGGACATTGCATGAGTAAATAATTGAATAAATCAGTTATTTAATTCTTAAACATCTGCGAAATGTGGACTGTATCTGGAATGGCATCGTAAAAGTTTAAGCAATGGCAATACTTAAGAAGGAAAAAAAAGCACAATATATATATATATATATATATATATATATATATATATATATATATATATATGTATGTATATATATATATATATATATGTATGCACGTATGCATGCATGCATGCGCGCGCGCGCACACACACACACCATATTTTCCGCACTATAAGGCACACCTAAAAACCTTCAATTTCCTCAAAAGCCGACAGTGCGCCTTATAATCCGGTGCGCCTTATATATGGACCAATATTGAGCCACAACAGGTCTAGCAACTATGGTAAGCAGCCGCCGACTTCATTTTCGCCCGTAGAAGAAGAAGCCCGCGGTGCATGCTGGGATAGTTGTCAGAACGCTGGTTTGTTAATAAAGTTTGACTGACCTATCTACCCATAGACATAATATAAGAATAGACGCCTCAAGGACCGCTCTCCACTCAGCGTTATGTGTTTAGCAGGCACAATGACGTATCAGCGCATTTAATCGATCATAACACACTTTTTTGTTACTGGAAACCATATTCAAACATCTATCAAAGCTACATTTATAAACAATTGTATTTTTTAAGTATGTTTTTAATACATAGTTCATCATATTTAAATATGCTTAGTGGCTATAACAATAGAATAGGAATGGAATATTATGATATTGATATGATGAGCATATTACAAAGCACACAGCCGTTCATAATTTATTTAATGAATTATTTAGTAATATCAATACATATTTATATAACTATACAAACACAAATAATGATTAATAATGACACAAATAAATAATGATTAATTACTTATTTGTGTCCCTATACATTTAAAGCCGGGGTGGGGGAAGAGAGACAGAGACTGCTGCGGCAGCGTGTCGGCTGGTCTGTGTTACCCAGAAAGCAGTTGGGCACGATATTGCAACACCAACACCGTGAGTGAAACAATGACTGGGGCAGCCTACTATATAAAGTACTCGGGGACCATTTCTTTATTATTACACATCCACATTTGTAGAGTACGGCACTAATCACGTCTTTAATTGTAGTGTCTGTTCTATGCACCTTATAATGCGGTGCGCCTAAAACATATAAACATTTTTAAAATAGGCCATTCATTGAAGGTGTGCTTTATAGTGCGAATAATAAGGTATATTAAAGTCTGCTTAAGGAAAAGAAAACAAACATTTAATTAAGAAATATGATGCTGAAAAGTTTTTGTCATATATTTTTCCTCGCCAACTTTTTCACCAATTTAAAAATGAAAAAATTATTTTAAAAAATCCTTGCACGTTTTAGTGCGTCTCTTTGAGGCCACCATACTCTACGTACTACGATCGTCATTAGCTCAGTGGCTGCACCAGTTGGTTACTCTGACATGTCAGCAGGAATGCTCAGTATTAACTCTAACAGCCAGGTGTGACTTTTTTATCCAAGACTCCTGCGCTTCCGGGCTGCGCTCAGATAATGAGCAGCAGGAACAAAGAGACAAGAAAACTTGAATAGGAAAGGAGGACGCGGAAAAGAGTGACGGAGGAAATGAAAGAGCGGTGGGAAAACATCAAGGAGGTGTATCAGAAGAACAGCTCATGAAAAACCAAAGCAGCAGCAAGCCAGAGTTTGGAATCGGGGAGGAAGGGGAAGAGAGAGGGGGCGAGGAGAAGTCGATCGAGAGAGAGAGACAGAGAGAGAGAGAGAGAGGTGTGAGGATGAGCGAGTGGGAGTCAGGACTCGGTGTATGTGTGAGGAAGGAAGTTAAGTGTGATGCAGTGTGACTGACGCCTGTGTCTGGAAGCAACGAGGAGCTGAACTCTGCTGATGACTTTCTTCTGTCCTGCAGAGACAGAGACCCACTCAGCTCATTAAAACCTATAACAAGTATCAAATGTTCAGTCCCGTGTGTGTGTGTGTGTGTGTGTGTGTTGGTGTGTCTGGTTGCAGGGCTTTTGTGTGCCACAGGGAGACTTTATTTAGAACAGATGTATGCGTGTGTGTGAGGTTTAATGCTCCGATTCTAAGAGTATTTGTCTGCGTACGTGATCCCCATAAAAAAAAAATCATATGATCGATGTCTCCTCCGTCCACAAACAGTGATGTATTCCTTCCACCTTTTTATGATATATATCCATGCTGCTGGGATATGTGTGATGAATTTGGCACTGCACAGATCCATCAGTCTTAGACAGCTGCATTGCCTGACACACTTTTCGAGGCGAGCGCTTGCACGTCAACGTTTTCTTTTTTTCCCTGAAAGGCTGTCAATCTGGCATAGTTCAAGTCATATTTGTGCAGGATTTTTCACAGGGCGTCAATCTTATTGGCACCAAGCCTTGAGATAATGCCATCAAGGACAGCGGAGTGTTGCTGTGTGTCAAAAGCGAGCCAGGTTGGATTTTCGCAGCCTCACAAGTACATCGCCGCTGCGTGCGCTTTAAGCTTCACGCCATGTTTTCTCACCTTGCCTCCTGCTTCTACTTGCCAGTCACTTTTTGTGAACCTGGTGCTGGTCTCTGGGAAAATTCTCAGACCTCTTTTCCAGAAGAATCGGTAAATCAGTGATAAAATTTTAGAGATGCGCTGATAATGCTTTTCCTGGCTCACACCATTTCTTTTTTTGGTTTTCTTAGATGTCTGACCTCACAATTCCAATTAACTGGTTCAAGACAAAAACACATAAAAGTAAAAATGCAACATTTTGTTGGTATTCTCCAGTCAGCAGGTTTTTGTACAGTTTTGAGCTGCTGAAACTGATTGTGCCAAGTTCTATTTCCCGTTTATGGACTGTGACATAAGGCAGCTGCCCCTTTAGGGTATTCAGAGAAGGTTGTAAAAAGTCTAATAAATAGAAAAAGTTAAGTAATTCTATGTACATTAAAAAAACATTAAAGAAAGTGAGCCATGACTATTATGTGGTGTAAACTGAACCTGAGTCTGAATTCTATTGTAGCATAGCACATTACTATGACTGTTAAAATGATTTTTACTGTTCTTTATCTAATAAATTGTTCCCTACTGGGACTAACCAGTTTTGGTTTAGTTGGAAAATATTCAGTCTCTTAAAAAAATAAAAGAGAGAGAGAGAAATTGATTATGGAGTTAACGTTTAAAATTTTCTCCAGTATCATGCATGTTAGCAGCATTAGGCTAATGCTAGAAGGTTTGCTAGAGGGTTAGCATTAGCTTTCTGAAAGTGTAGTCTCTGTTAACATAAGTATGTAAACTCATATTTTCAAAAGGATGCCAACATTTCCCAAATCCTGCATTTTCCCTTATGACTGGGGATGGAAGCTTAAAAGCAAAAAAAGAACAACTTTGCTGAACCCTAACTTTCTCTCACTCTCACAGCCCGATCTGACTGCAAACCTGTCTCGACATGTCATAGAAGCTGGCTTTCTTTTGTATTTCTTGGTAAATCTCTCTGCTTTTCCACACTTGATTTTGTGTTAAACACCTCACTGTTATTGAAAATACCTACGTTTAAGTCTGCTCCTCTCGGTAACCACGCCCCCGTACCCAACGAGTGTCAATGACGGCCTGACCTGATGGCGATAACGTGCATTGCGTTTTCTGATGGAAAAAGATTGGATATTTGAGTTTCCAACCAGCTGGTCACCAGTCGAGGCAGATAAAGCTGGAATAACCACTGTTTCTCTGCATAAAAGCACAAACATGCCTCAGGTTCTTTGATATATGTCAAAATGAACAAATTACAAGATTATCATCTATGCATGAAGGCAAACATTCCAGGTCTATATCAGATTTTTCTTAAATAAAAAATCGGAGTGCATCAAAGTACAGATTGTTGGTCAGTGCATTTATAGACTGAAAGCAGTGGGAGTTCTTAGTGCTTTTACTAAAGAAAAAAAAAAAATCCCATTTGTCAGCATTTGGTTTGCCAACTCTGGCATCAATATAAACCAGTAGCTTTTGTCCGCATTCCCAAACCAGCATGGAAGCTCCTGGCTGCTGGGAAGTTGATTATTTTATAGATACTGTTTTGGCCCACTCCCTTTCGTAAAACCTCTGCAAGTCATTAGAAGGCTATTTGAATAAACGTGAACCTCCAGCAAGCACAGGGATAAGCCTTGAGGGGTGCTGTAAGTAGTAAATCTGCCTGCATCACCTAGCGGGCTTAGTGGAAACTCTGCTTCCTCATGCGTACGAACGGACAAAAAAAAAAATGGTTCATACACACACAGCAAAGATAATGTCCTCCACTTGCATTAGGAAAGCTCAACGTTTGTACGGCTGAAGGGGAATTAATAATTTTCTTTGAAGTCGCCTCCTGAAACACCTCGTAAAAAAGTCTGGTTCAAAAAGCGAGGCGTGTGACTGATGTGGTCAGAGCGGTTGCTGGGGGACCGAAATAGAAGATCAGGGATCAACAGCTGAACAGCCGCTCAGATTCTCTCTGGGTCCGTCTGACAATGCCGCCTCGGATATGTTCTCACTCTCATAAAACCCCCACGGCCTCCCCTGACGTTTTAAAGCCTCAAAACCACATCGCCACCTCCAGCGTTGGTTAAACGCACACAGAGTTTGTACAGTGTGCTAATACCGTCTTCCCCTGGCCTCCACAGCTGGCTCTATAAAACCAGCTTTCCTGCCCTGAGCCATTCTCATGCTCCTATTGTGGAGCAGGGATTGCAGCCTTCCATTTTTTTTTTTTTAAATCCCACAGTGTCAGACAGTATAAATGAAGTGGCTTCCAAGCCTTAAGCGCAGCGCATAACACCCTAATAACTTTCTGGATGTCTCGGCTGAATTAGCTCGGGCTGCGTCTCGTCGGTGGGTGAGTGCCAGCCGAGCAGAGCTAATGACAGCTAATGACTGTTTACAGTGACAGGATCGTTGTTATCCCCCCTCGCCCTCCACCACCACCTTCCATATCCCACCCCCAGCTCTACAACTCCACAACTCCACCCTCGTCCCCAGCTGTTATTATTATTATTATTACCACTCCACTGCTTTTGATAAGTCTCCACAGACACCCGTTTAAGTGCTGGCTTGATGAAAAGCTCTCTCAGTTCCAAGCGTTTATGCCAAAATGATGTTTTTCTTCTTCTTCTCACTTTGTTTAAGTGAAATGGGAGTCAGGAAAGTGTGTATCCTAACGCTCCTGCCAGCTTCTCGTGTGCGTGTGTGTCTGAGTGAACACGCCAGATGATGGAGAACAAATTGAAAATAAGATGCCTTGCAGAACCTGCCGCCCAGCTGCCCACCGCCCCCTCCGCTCAATCTATGCGTGGATGTGTGTCCATGCGGTTGGTGTGTGTCTGGTTAATTTATTCAGGTTATTTTCTCATCTCCAGACCCATGCAAATGAGACTGAGTAGAGGAGGATGACAAATGTCGAGATGGAAACAGACAGCCCCATTTCTGCCTTTTCCCCGCGACACCTTCTTCCCATTTTTTGTTGCTGGCTTGTTTTTCCACTTGGTTTCTGTTGTTTACGTCCTCGCAAACACCTGGCACCCCATTTATTGAAAAATCCCACTTTTGATTTGAGAACATTGATTCGGATCCATCTCAGGAGGTAATTAAAAACCAAAAAATAATAATTCCTAATTTGTACTTTTACTTTTTGAGATGATCGGACTGTCTAGGAACTTTTCATTGGTAATCCATGACTTCATGTTTGTCTAGGATCTAAATATTACGTGTTATCCGTGACTCTTCAAAATTGAAGATGCAAAAGGACGTGCCATTCAAGTTAAGCAGACATCCACTTGTTTGAAATAACTTATTGCATTAACCATTAACCATACCAGCAAATGAAATCATCTTCAATTGAATCACTTCTGACCAGATGTAAGCAGATTATTCCAATCTTTTTTTCATATATATATATTAGCCACCCTGCATGGCAGAGCAGAATGGTGGCGTTTGTTTTCCTCTTCCCATCTATCATGTGCTTCCATTCTACTCTTTCAAAGCACAGAAGGAGATTTTATAATTCCACCTTGTATCCAAGGGTTAACTGAGGAAAATGTGAGCCCATCTCTTAAAAATATTAAAGCTGAAGCAGAACTGGACTCTGCAACAAAATGGCCCCAAACCTGCCAGAGAATCCACTAATAACTAAAAAGCTATAAAATGGTATCTCCTAGCTTAGTTAAAGTCTAGCTCTTGTATCAAGATGCTGATGGATCATGGCTGAAAATATGGAAAGGGGACAAGCCTTCCTCATAAAAGCTACAAGAAATCTAACTTAATTTGTCTAGGCTAGCTAGTGGTTAGCAGGATTTCCTGACTTCCTTAATTTGAAAACACAAATTTGCTAAAGTCTTATTTTTAATGAGTACAGTAAGGTACTTTATTGTGTCCAGAGCTAAAAAAAAAAAAAATACTGCACATAAATATGTGAACATGTCTTTAGTTTTACTAATAGTCTCGTGTTTACAACTGGTTTGGCTAATTGTTAACTTTGCTGCTGAGTTTTAATGCTCATCAGTGTTGGATTGTGTTGTTGGAAGAACTTCCAGTATGAGGACTGAAGTAAAAGCTCTGCATGTGTGCAGTTTAAGTCTTTACAAGCGGAGAATGCTGGAGCGCCACAGTCAGGAGCCTGGTGTAGATTCATTATTTTAAATAAATTTGGTAAATTTGAAGACTTTTGGGATTATTTTTTTCCCCCTTTACTTAAATGTCAACTGGTTGTCAAAAAAGCCGTCCTACCATCGCAGAAGTCAACATGTTGCATTTACTGCACATTAGGGGGACTTTAACTGAGGTTTTTGCCAGCAAGCCACCCCAGTTGCATTTGGAATAAAACAAATCAAGAATTAGTGGAAAAGCTGTTAATGGCCACTGCTGTGTACAGTGGAGGATTTGTGAGGCTGTGCGCCTGCATGGCATCGTAAACCTTTTTGAAACACTAGCTTTCAGGCAGAAATGAACACAGAAATTATTCATTACAAGCCAAACCAACACGTGGAATCCAATAGAAAGTCTGTGCGGCAATGTGCCAGTGCAGATTTTAGTAAAAGTAAACATTTCTAAAAATTAGCACTCTTCCTCACTGAATAAAATGTAAAATAATGGGCTAATTTTAATGTTAACCTTAATGCCTATATGAGATTACGCTTCTGCGACAAAAGAGGAATTTATTTGAAGGCTTTCAACATGTCTTTAGAAGAGATGCCAACAAATTTCCGAGCGTCTGACGTGCTCCGTTTCAAGCTCGCTGCTGTAGAAAAAGCCTTAATCATCGCAATGCTCTGACCTCAGGAGGGACCCTCTCACCGACGTCGGCGAATTCGCTGCGACGGTGTGTTTCCATACGATAAGCTTCCCCCTAACCACTTCCACTAAGCTGAACAGGTTTTCCCTCCATTATGTCTGGTAATAAGGGACCAGGTCTGCACTCACAATTGCTTGCTGATACCACACACGTAAACAAACAAGCAGGGTGATAGCATTGTCTCCCGGCCTTTCTGTAGGATGGTGTCTGTTCGTGTCGGCGTGAACGTATTAAACCCGGCTCTGCATTAATATGGATGGGAGAATGTTCAGATGAATCTCTGCAAGCCGCTGTGTTTTCCAAAAGCCAGACTGCCGGTGACGGTGAGGACACAGGCTCATAGCTCTGGTGTAATTGGTTTCAGATTTAGCGTGAAGATGCCATGTGTTGTTGTTCAGTGGGAATTATCATAATGAAACGTGCTCTCTCTTTGTTCCTTTATGCCTTTTGGCCCTTTTTTTTTCTTCTTCTTCTTCCCTCCTCCTACTCTCTGTTCCAGCTTTTTTTTTTTTTTTGCCTCATCTTTTGTAAGTGTCCCCATAATTGTTTTGACCATGCATACTTCCCATTAACCCTACTTGTCTAACCCTGTTGTTCCCCACCACCCACCCCACCCCCAAACTCTCCTCCCTCGACCCGTTCTCCCTGCAGAGGTGTCAGTGTCGTCTGTGCTCTGCCTGTCGTCGGTCAGAGAGCTGCCGGTTCAGGTCAGGGAACTGTACGCTCAGGGCTTTGTCCTGGTGGCGGTCCACCCCTTCGTCCATCCCTGCGGCCCTCGCCACGCTCACATTCAGCGCCAGCTCCACCGGGCCGTGTTGGTCCGCGAGACACAAAGGTGAGAAGATCAAACGCACCCCCGTTTTGTTTGAGGTTCTTTTTTTTTTTCCCCTCCCAGCATCATTACCACCTCTGCTTAAGAAAGTGGTTTGAACTGTAAATATCACCACTGTGGGCTGATTAAGATAAATGAGATGATTAGCTTGCAGCCAGATTTAGCTAACAATTAGAGGGTGCCTGCTGGTGCGACTTCATTGTTTTGACACAAGAGCCAACAGAGACTCATTATCACAAGCCTCCTCACCTTCTTTTGTTAATGTAAAATTAATCGTGGGCGATTCAGCCTCTTAAAGCGGCTGGGTTTAGTCCCCTATCCCAATTCTTTCACTTTCTTTTTGTGTCGTACACAACTGATAGCTACACTATATAGCACAGGTGTCAAACAAAAGGCCCGCCGTAACTTTTAGTGTGGTCCTGTAGAACCTAGAATACAACCTTTAAGATAGCAGTTGTGTGCGTAAGTATTATATCAATAAAATTGAAGCAGTTTTCATTTGCATACTACCAAATTACCTCAGTGTGAAAGGATGTTTAATATTATTTATTATTTGCCTTTAAGAAGCAATGGTGTGCAGAAAAAAATGCACAAGCATTAAAAAAGGGGCAGCTTGTGTGGATGTATTCAGTTTAAGTTTTTTTTTTTTTCTCTAAAAATTAATCTAGCCTAGATTAAAAATAAAAGTGCACAGAGGCAGAAAGATCTCCACAGGAATTTGGGGTCTGCAGGTGTCAGGAACGGCTCTCGTGGCGGCGAGATGGAGGCAGGGTTCTGATAATAGTGAATTCAATAATGAAAAGACTGAGAAAAATAGACGAGGAATCGCAGGTGGAACACAAACGCACTTGGAATTTTATAGGGAAACTCGAGGGCACGAGGTTGATTGCTTGCTGCAAAACAGGTGAGTCTGTTTAACTGACTGCAGCTGCGGGGGGAAAGGAAGGAGCTAGAGATAACAGAAGGGACTGGCTGGGAAATGATACTGTTTGAATATAGAAGGAAACCCAATTGATTCTAACGAAAACGAAAAAATGTCTACAGCTAAAATGTTCAAACGAGGAAAAATGTGACCAATTCATAAATTGTCCAGGGAGGTTTCTAATGATGAAGGAGCTGAGGGAATTTCTCAATGGTATTGGTTGTATTGTACATGTGACAATACACTCCTTTATTTTCCATAGGTCTGGACTGATTAATAGAAGCTTTTTCTTCCAAAGAAAAAAAAATAATATCTTGGCTAAAATCCCTCAAAACCTTATGGAAGGATGCTACAATCTGTTGAAACTAAACTTGAAATTTTAGACCGCAATTCTGAAAGTTGCAAAACTAGCACTGCACAGTACCTGAAAGAACATCATAACCAGAGTAAAAGCATGGTGGTGGTAGTATGATGTTCTGGGAAAATAACCCCAGAACATGATGGGAGGCGCTGAAGTAAAGACTGAATGTTAAGCCTGAATCTAAAGCTGCTTCAGCAAATCACAGGTTTGTTGAAGCAGCTTTAGAGTTGATGGGATCACAATAGCGAGGCTGCATAAATGGATAAATGCTGACTCAGATTTCTTGTAAAATGTGAAGAAAGTAGGAGAAGAAGTCTGGATTATTGTAATGCATCAATGCAAGTCTTGCTGGGAATCAGCCAGTTTGTATTGGCAGATTCAGTACAAACCTGGTTGTACTGAATCAACCAATAGGAGCACTTCAGCATTCGCAGCAATTCAGCCTGCTACAAACAGATGAGAACACACAACCCAAGATTGTGTGTTCCCTAGTTGGCATGCTAGCCTTTCTGAGATTTCATTTAAAAATTCATATTGAAGTCCTTTTTACATGTTTTTTATGTCTCTTAAAGGAAATTTAGCATGTATGCACCTCTTCTTGTTCTTCCTAAAACACAATTCAAGTCAGGGTGACAGAGTTGTTGCTGCTACAGGTACAAAACTTTGGAACACCTGGTGTTTTCAAAACTTAAAGAACTTATGAACACCATTCCAAGCATGACAGATGCTGTAATAAAATCTTAAAAAAAAAAAAAAAAAAAAAAAAAAAGGCACCCCTGGGGATAAAAATGGGGTTTTATACTTCAATTTTATGTTGTTTGTGCAATTTTTCCTTTTTCAATCAAAGGATTTAATGTGCTTGGTTAACAGCTTTGGACATTACTGTAAATTATGTTAATTTAAGTTGTATGCACACTCAAACACTCAGCACACAGATAGGTGCCAGGCTGCTCCTCTGATGCCCCTCCTGCCAAGCTGTCCTGCTGCTTCCTGGCACCTGTCACCGTGGAGACGGCTGATTGCATCACCAGAGCTCGCCAAAGGGGAACGGCACACTGAAAGAGAGTCCATCTCTCCATCCTTTCATCTGTTTCCTTTTAGCGACCATCCCATACACACACCCACACACACATACACACACACACACACCCACACACACACACACACACACACACACACACACACACCCTCCCCCCCCCCCTCTTTTTACCTCCTCCCTTCCTTTTATCCCCTTTCGCGT